>NC_083440.1:5472604-5702476 GCF_020745735.1 Hemiscyllium ocellatum | reverse complement strand
AAACCATCAGGCACAGAGAATACTTGATCAGTAACTTCATGTCCTTTTTTATCTGTCGTTCTCTTACAGTTAGCCTAGTGGCGATTGTATTTTTATCTGGGGACAAGTGTGGTATTTCGACATGCACCACTCGTTATCTGGTCGCAATGGCTGTATCTGATCTACTGTTTATTATTTTTGATATCATACTTCTTCGATTTTTAGATACTATTATTATCCACCGTGTTTCCTGGACATCACGCCTGTTTGCAGTGTAAACTGGCTCCTGATTGACTTCACAATTGATTTTTCTGTCTGGTTCACTGTTGCGTTTTCTTTTGAACGATTTGTGGCCATTTGTTTTCATCAGATTAAATCTCAGTATTGCACAGTGAAAACTGCAAACAGAGTTCTGGCAACAATCTGCATTTTCTTTTCAGTAAAGAATATTCCCAAATATTTTCGACTTCAACCTGGAAAGATTATCAACAATGTTCCATTCTACTGTTACACCAGAAACAGTTACTTCAATCATCCTTTGTGGGTGAGTTATAGATATATTGAATCATTTTTAAGAATTCTTCTTCCATTCATTTTGATTCTCTTTCTCAATATTCTGACGGTCAGACACATCTTCGAGGCCAATAAGGCGCGTAAGGGACTGAGGGGTCAGAAAAAATCAGAGAATGACCCAGAGATAAAGTGCAGAAAGAAATCTGTGACTTTACTGTTTGCTATATCTGTCAGCTTCATACTGCTCTGGTTGGTGCATATTCTATACATATATGGTATCGGTAAATACGTGGATGATTTTGATCTCTTTGAACAAGTTGCATATATGCTGCGGAACCTCAGTTGCTGCACCAACGCAGTTATTTATGTGGTGACACAGAAAAGTTTCAGAGATCAGTTAAAGTATGCAGTGAAATATCCAGTTATAAAAATAATTCAATTGGTGAATAAATCCATGTAACTGATAGCCAACATTAGCTGTAGCAGACAATGGAATGAGGAGTCCACGTGAGGAATGGCCCGAAAGGAGAAGGAGGAGGAGCAGCAACATGATAACACTCCTTTTCAAATGGGCAGGGAATGACTCCATCTGAGGAACAACATGCAAGAGACGCAGGAGTAAAGCCAGTGCAGAGTGCTGTTAGCAAGAGACAACAGTCAGTAGAAAGCTGAACAAAAACATCACCAAAAGAGGAATTAAGCGTGCCCAAAAAAATCTCATTCTGAGGAAACAGTTCACAGCAAGTGACCCGGATACAATAAAAATACCTGGAGGAAAGGATCATCGTTCATTGCAGTGTGAACAGTAATGCCAGGCACCTGTTCACTCTTCCTTATGGAATTCTCTGATCCACACATCTTCACAAAATTAAAAACACGAGAAGTTTGATTTCCACCTTTTGATTACAAATGCATTTTTATCAGTTCAATTTGCATCATCACCAAGGCGATTTTTTTCTATCTGTAAATCAGCTCCGAAACGCATCCCCTGCCTCACAGTTCATCATCGGGGAAACAGTCAATCATTCAATTGTTACCTCTGGCCCTTGTATTCCAGCGCCAACTCCACACATTTACTTTGTTCAAATTTCTTCCATCTTCCTGGCTTGTTTTTTTCAACAAATTCCATTTCCTGACCATCCACTGACCACTGTCACTGACACATGCATGTTGTCCTCCAAATTCTCAAGTTTACATTCTTACTCTTCGATGCAAAATGTTTCAAAGTCACTCATAGATTTATTTGTTTTCTTGGACTGGTGTCAATCTCTGCAATGGTGAAATTTTCTGCTGTGGTGTAATATTACCAGCTTGTGTGATAGGTAAAGAAATGACGGATTTCATAGAATTAAGTCTTAGAGTCAAAGAGATGTACAGCACGGAAAAAATACCCTTTTGTCCAATCCATCCATGTCGACCAGTTATCCTAACATAATCTAGTCCCATTTGCCAGCACTACCCATATCCCTCTAAACCCTTCCTATTTATATATTGTAAAATCCAGATGACTTTTAAATGTTGTAATTGTACCAGCCTCCAGCACTTCCTCTAAAAGCTCATTCCATGCACGTACCGCCCGTTTCATGAAAAGGTCCCCCTGATGTCTCTTACATTTTTTTAACTCCCGTTCTAAACATATGCCCTCTAGCTCTGGACCACCCCCCACCCCAACCCCGAGGAAAAGACTTTGTCTATTTATCCTATCCATGCTCCACATGATTTTATAAACCGTGATAAGGTCACCTCTCAGCCTCTGATGCTCCATGGAAAACAGCCCCAGCCTGTTCAGCCTCTCCCTGTGGCTAAAATCCTACAATCATGGCAACATCCTTGAAAATCTTTTCTGAACACTTTCAAGTTTTGCAACATCCTTCCGATAGGAAGGAGATCAGAATTGCACGCTATATTCCAACAGTGGCCTAACCAATGCCATGTACACACGCAACATGGCCTCCCAACTCCTGTACTCAATACTCTGACCAATAAAGGAAAGCATACCAAAGCCTTCTTCATTATCCTATCTAACTGCGACTCCACTTTCAAGCAATAGTGAACCTGCACTCCAAGGTCTTCTTGTTCAGCAACACTCCCTCGGAACTTGATATTAAGTCTTTCTCTAATTTGCCTTTCCAAAATGCAGACACCTTACATTTATTGAAATTAAACTCCACTCCTCAGCCCATTGGCCCATATGATTAAGATCCACTTGTACTCTGAGTCAACTTTCTTTGCTGTCCACGAAACTTCTTATTTTGGTGTCATCTGCAAACTTCCGAATTACAGCTCCTTAATTTAAGGCAGATTCCTGATAAAGGGCTTTTGCCTGAAACATCTATTCTCTAGCTCCTTGAATGTTGCCTGATGTGCTGTGCTTTTCCAGCGCCACACTCTCGACTGCTATGTTCACATCCAAATCATGCACGGCCGAAGTGATATGGCAGTGAAGAAAGCCAGAATCAACACAAACTCTGACAGTGGGAACAATCCTGCGTGACTGAGCTGTATACACTTCAGGACTCCCTCACTCAGTCCTTCCGAGTACCCAGCTCCTTCTCCGAATTAAGAGACTCTTTAAAACTTACCTCCTGGAACAAGTTATTGCCAAATGATTTAATGTCACCTTCAATGGGTCAACATCAAATCGATGTAAGTTGAAATGACAAATGTCTTTTTAATTACGTTTATACAATGGAAACCAAGTTTATACCAAGTTGTATACCATGGAAACAGGCCCTTCGGTCCAACTCATCCACACCAAAAATATATCCTGATTTAATCTGATACAATTTGCCAGCATTTGGCCCATATCCTACGAAACCTTTTTTTTACTCACATATCCATCCAGATGTCTTGTAAATGCTGTAATTGTACCAGCCTCCACCAATTCCTCTGGCAGCTTATCCCATACACGCACTAACTCTGAGAAAGCTATCCCTCAGCTCCCTTTTAAACCTTTACTCTCTAACCTCAAATCTGTGCAATCTAGATTTTGAATCCTCTCCGCTGAAAAAAAAAATTCCGTTTATTCATCTTATCCCTTCTGAATTATTGAGCGATTCATAATCCCTTCTGATTTTACAAACCTCTTTAAAGTCACCCTCCGAGCCTCTGATGCGCCAGGAAATACAGCCCCAGCCTGTTCAAACTCTCCCTGTAGCTCAAACTCGCCAATCCCAACAAAATCCTTGTCAATCTTTCTGAACCATTTCAAGTTTAACAATATCTTTACAATAATAGGGAGACCAGAATTGAACTTTTATCTAAGTTTAACTCCGTCTGCTCCGCCTAAGCCCATTGGCCCTTCTGATCAAGGTCCCATTGCAAGCTGACATAACCTTCTCCACCCTCCAGTCGTTCGATACTTTGCCCGTGTTTGTAGGCAATACAAACATTTTTACTAGGGGCCTCGCAATTTCCTTCCAAAATTCCTGCAATGATCTGGGATACTCTTGATCAGGTGCTACTTTCATATTTTCTAAGATCTCTAGCACGTCTTCTTCCATCATTTAAACTGTTATCAAAACATCAATGTTTATTTCTCTGAGATGTGTAATACCCATTTATTTCTCAACAGACACGACTGACGCAAAATATTCATTTCATATCCGTCCCATCACCTCAAGTTCAATGCAAATTAAACCTCACTGATGAGAAGAGGGACCTATTCTCTCTCAATTTGTTCTCTTGCTCTTAATGGATTTGTAGTCTTTTTTAAAAAATATCTTCACTCTTATCTGGCAGTAATATATCATCCCGTCTTTGCCTTCCTGATTTCCTTCTTAAGAGTACCGCAACACGCTTTGACCTCGTCAAGAGATTCAATTGATCCCAATTGTCTGTAGCTAATAAATGATTCTAATTTTATTCTTGACAACATCTTCAATAACTGTGTTCTTCCATTGCTTCCTAATTTTGCCAGCCTTGCCTTTCACTCCAACAGGAATATTATGCTTCTGATCTCTCATTACCAGACAACTGAAGGTCTCCCTTTTGCTAACAGTTTATTCCAATCAACGTTTCAATGCTCATTTTTTATACCCTCAAAATGTGCCTTACTCCAAGGGTGATCTCTAACTTTTGCGGAAGACTGACCCATTTTCATAACTGCTTTTAAAGTGATAGGATGATGATCACTCGTGTCAAAGTTTTTCCCAAATAACACTTCAATCACTTGCCTTGCTTAATTTCCTAAAAGCTGCCGTAGCAGCTCAGTGGCTCAGTGGTTCACACTGTTGCCTCAATGCAGGAGAGACCCTGCAGCGATGGACCCCAGTGTCTGTGTGAGTTTCCTCCAGATTTTTGGTTTTCTTCCACAGTCCAAAGATGTGCATGTTTGGCTGGTTGGCCATTACACCATAGCATCTCGGGATCTGCAGGTTAGGTGTGCTCGCCATGGAAAATATAGGATAGTGGTATTGGTCCAGGTGGGAGCCTCTTCCAAAGTTTAGTGTGGAATTGTTAGGCTGAATGAGCTGTTTCCACACTGTGGGGATTCTATGCAGTTCACGTTTTGCTCCTTCTCCAGTTGCAACATTAATGTATTGATTAAAAAAAATTCTTGAATACATTTCGGAAATTCATCATGATCCGAACCTTGAACACTTTGGCAGTCCCAGTCAGTGTTTGGAAAATTTAAATCCTCTACTCTTACAACCTTATTACTCTTACAAATATCTGAGAGCTCGAAATACTTGCTTCTGAATTTCCTTCTCATTGTTGGGTGCCTCCAGTCCAATCGCATGCAGATGACCATCCCTTTCTAATTACTAATTTCAAATGATAGATTTTTACCAAATTGTCTCTCAGTAATACCTCTACTAAATACAGTAGGAATGCTCTCCTGAATCAAAAGTACCACTTACCCTCCTCCCTCGCCTCTCTTCGTGTCCTTCCCATAACATCTAAAACCCGTAACATTGAGCAGCCTGTTTTATCCTACCCTCAGCCAGCTTTCCATAATGATTACAACTGCCCAGGCCCATGTTTCATACATGACCTGAGTTCATCGGCCAAATCTGTAAGACCTCTTGCAGTGAAGTAAACTCAGTTTAATTCGCCAGAATTATTTGGTTCTCTGAATTGTTCCCTGTCTGTTTTTGCCTAATTAACTTGCCCTTTTCTGATTCAGAACCATCCTCTCATTTCTTTCCATTTTAACTGTAATGTAGAAAGCCCCATCCCCATCTCGAAAACTTTACAGGCTCTCGAAAAAGAACTATTAAATCTCCCCACCAGGACAGATGTCCTTTTCCAGTTCAGGCAAAACGCACCTTTTTGAAGAGGAATTCTCTGTCCCAGACAATATTCCACAAGATTCAAGAACCGGAATCCCTGCATATTGCACCATCTTTTCATCCAGTGATTTATCTGTCCTCTCCTTTTATTCCTTCCCTCATTAGAACATGGCATCAGAAGTAAACCAGAGATTATTACTTGTGATGTTCTGTATTTGAACCTTCTACCTAATTTCTTAGACTCGCTCTGCAAAACTTTAACCCATTCGTTGAATGTGCCATTTCTCCCAATGTGTACAATAACTTCCAGCTCCTCACTTTCCCCTTTGGCAAATTGCTTCACATGTTTTGAGAACTCCTTCACCCTCGCAGCAGAAAAACAACACACACCTAGATTCGCACTCACTTCAGCAGAATCTCCAATCTGTGGCCCTGACAGCAGAGCCCATGATAAAAAATATTATTTTAAACTTCGACAAACACATTTAACGTTAGATTCATTTTTAATGCCCATGATCTGGGCACTGTTTCTACTTACCTCTGAGACACTATTTCTTTCAACAACACCTGAAACAGAACGGACAGAGAAATAGCTGCAGGAGAGTCTGAACTTCCCACTTCCCTTTCCTGACAATCAATTACCTATCTGACTGAGCCCGCTGTGTAATCACATCTCTAAATCTACTTGTCATCATACCGGCTGTCAACTACACTATGTGAAAAATGAAGAAGCGCTCAATAGCACGCTATATGTAAACATAAACTGCCTTTCCTAAATTAATACGGAGCATGCAAAAAAAAAAGAAAAGTAATATTAACACTAAAAATTAAACAAAGACTTAACTACAAAAAGGTTTAAAAAATCCACAAATACTCCAGCATTCAGCTTTCGGTTTCTGAATTGAAAACAATCTCTCCAGAACCGTCAACGGGTCGGACACGGCACAAGCTCTGTACATAAGCAATCTCTCCAGAGTCGTCCACATGTCGACCACTGCACCAGCTGCGTATGTAAACAATCTCTCCAGAACTGTCCACATGTAGGCCTCTCCGGAAAGTCCATATTTAAACAATCTCTCCAGAGCCGTCCAAAATGTAGACCTGTACACAAGCTCCGTATATAAAAAAATCTCTTCAGAGCCATCCACATGTAGACCACTGCACAAACTCCATATATAAACAATCTCTCCAGAGCTGTCCATGCGTCGGCCCCTCCACAAACTCCACGTGTATAAACACTATCGCCAGAGCCATCCAAGTGTAGGCCCCTCCACCAGCTACATATATAAACATTCTCTCCTGATCCATCAACGTGTAGGCCTCTCCACAAGCTCCGTATATTAACAATCTCTTGAGCCAACCACGTGAAGGATGCCTCATAAGCTCCATCTACACGCAATCTCTCCAGATCCGTCCACCTGTAGGCCTGTCCACGAGCTCCACACATAAACAATCTCTGCAGAGCCATCAAGGTGTAGCCCTCTCCATAAGTCTGTATCTGAACAATCTCTCCAGAGTTTTCCATGTCCATGGATTTCCAAACTTATTCCATATACAGATAATCTCGAAAGAGACGTGCACGTGTCAACTTCTCGACAAGCCCTGTATAGCATCTATCTTTCCAGAGCCATCCACGTGCAGGCCTCTCCACAAGTCTGTATCTGATCAATCTCTCCATAGCTTTCCTTATGTATGCATCTCCAATCTTTTTCCGTATACTGATAATCTCTACAGAGACGTCCACATGCCAAGCTCTCCACAAGACCCATACAGCATCAATCTTTCCAGAACCAACCACTTGTCGGCCTTTCCACAAGATCCATTTACAAATAATCTCTCCAGGTCCATTTTTGTGTTGGACTCTCCACAGGATCCATACATAAGCAATCTCTCCAGGGTCATCCACGTGTAGGCCCCTCCACAAGCTACATATATGTATGCAATCTCTCCAGAGCCATACACGTGTAGTCCTCCCCACAAGCTCCGAATATAAACAATCTCTCCACAGTCGTCCACATGTAGATCTCAGCACAATCTCCGTATATAAACAATCTCTTCAGAGCCGTCCACATGCCGACCTTTGCACAAGCTCCGCAAATAAACAATCTCTTCAGAGCTGTACACATGTCTCGCTCTGCACAACCACCGCATATAAACAACCTCTTCAGAGCCAGCCACGTGTATGCCTCTCCAGAAACTTTGAGTATCAACAATCTCTCCAAAGCCATCCACATGTAGAACTCTGCACGAGCTCCATATATAAACAATCTCTCCAGAGCCATCCACGTGTAGGCGTCTCCTCAAGCTCCTTATGTAAACACTCTCTCAAGAGCCATTCACGTGTAGGCCCCTCCACAAGCTACATATATCTACAAACTATCAACAGTCATCCACGCGGAGGCCTCTCCACAAGCTCCATACATAAACAATCTATCCAGAGCCATCCATGTGAACGCTTCTGCACAACTTCTGTACATGCACAATCATTCCAGAGGGTCCACGTGTCGGCCTTTCTGCAAGCTCTCCATATCATAAATCTGTCAAGAACTGCCCACGTCTAAATGTCTCCACAATCTCCACAGATAAATAACCTCTCCTGAGGGGTCCATTTGGAGACCTCTGCACAAGCTCCATACATAAACAATCTCTCCAGAGCCATTCATGTGTACGCCTCGCCACAAGCTACCCATAAAAAAATCTCTCCAGATGCGTCTACGCATAGACCTCATCCACAAGCTCCAGATATAAACAATCTCTCCAGAGCCGTCCACGTACAGGCCCCTCCACAAGCTCCACATACATACAATATCCCCAGAGCCATGCACGTGAACAATTCTGTACAAGTTCTGTATATACATAATCACTCGAGAGCCGTCCATGTGTTGGCTACTCAACAATCTCCGTATACAATCAGTCTCTCCAGACCTATCCAGGTGTAGGCCTCTTCACATGCTCCGGATATAAACAATCTCTCCAGCGCCATCCACATACAGGCCTTTCCACGACCTAATTTTGTAAACAATCTCTCCAGGCTGTCGACATGTCGGCCTCTCCACAAGCTCCATCTAAAAACAATCTCTCCTGAGCTGTCCATGTGTAGACCTCGCTACAGCCTCCACATATAAACAGTCTCTCCAGAGCTATCCACATATAGGCCTCTCCACAAGTTCTGTAAATAAACAGATACTCCAGAGGCGCCCACTTGGCCGCTTCTCCAAAAGATCCTTGTATAAACAATCTCTCAAGAGCCGTCCACGTGTAAGCCTCTCCACTGTTCCGTCTATATTCTGTCTCTCCAGAGCTGTCCAGGAGAAAGCAGCTCCACAAGCTCCATGTACAATCAATCTCTCCAGATAGGTCCAAGCATAGGCCGCTCCATATGCCCCATATATAAACACACTCTCCAGAGCCATCCAAGTATAGGTCTCTCCACAATCTACGTATATAATTAAACTCGACAGAAGTATATGTCTATGCCTTTCCACAAGCTCCATAGATAAACAATCTCTCCATAGCCGTCCACGTGTAGGTCTTTCCATAAGCTCCGTATTTAAGCAATCTCTCCAGAGCCATCAACGTGTAGGCCTTTGCATAAGCTCCGTATATAAACAGTCTCTCCAGGCTGTCAACGCATCGACCTCACCACAACCTCCACATATACACAAGCTATTCAGAGCGATACACGTGCACGACTCTCCAAAAGCTCCACACATAAGCAATCTCTCCAAAGCCGTCCACGTATAGGCCTCTCCACAAGTTCCGTACATAAACAGTCGCTCCAGAGCCGTCCACTTGGCCGCTTCTCCACAAGATCCTTGTAAAAAGATCTCTCAGGAGCCGCCCACGTGCAGGCCTCTGAGCAAGCTCCATAGATAAACAACCTCTCCAGAGCCGTCCATTTGTAGGCCTCAGTACAAACTCTGTTTATAAACAGTCTCTCAAGAGCCATGCACGTTAATGCCTCTCCACAAGCTCTTGAAATAAACAATCTCTTCAGGGTCCACGTGTAGGTCTTTCCACAAGATCCGTACATAAACAATCTCTTCAGAGCCATCCATATGTAGGCGATCCCAGTAACTCCATATATAAACACTCTCTTCAGAGCCTTCCATGTGTAGGCCTCTCCACAAGCTCTATACATAACCACTCTCTCCGTATCCATGCATGTGTAGGCCTCCCCAGTAACTCCATATATAAATAATCTCTCCAGAGCCATCGTCATGTAGCCGTCTCCACAACCTCCGAATGTATGCAATCTCTCCGGAGCCTTCCATGCATCGGGATAGACTCAAGGTCCATACCGAAACAGACTCTCCAAAACCATTCACGTGTTGGCCTCTCCACAAACTCGGCATACAAACAATCTCTCCAGAGTCGTCCACGTGTAAGTCACTCCACAACCTCCATATACACACATTTTCTCCAGAGAGATCCACGTGTCTGCATCTCCACAAGCTTAGCATAAAAACAATCTCTCCAGAGCTGACCAAGTTTGGTCCTCTTCCCAAATTCTGTATATAAACAATCTCTCCAGAGCCGTTCACGTGTGGGCCTTTCCACAAGCTCCTCACATAAACAATCTCTGCAGAGTATTCCATGTGTAGGCCTTTCCACGAGTCTGTATCTAAACAATCTCTCTCGAGCTTTCCATGTGTATATATTTCCTAACTTTTTCCATATATAGATAATCTCTACAGAGACGTGCACATGTCAACCTCTCCACAAACCCCGTATAGCTTCAATATTTCCAGAGCCAACCACGTGTAGACCTCACCACAATCTCCACAGATAACCAATCTCTTCAGAGCCATCCGCGTATAGGCCTCTCCACAAGCTCCGTACATAAACATTCGCTCCAGAGCCGTCCACTTGGCCACGTTTCCACAAGATCCTTGCATAAACAATTTCTCAAGAGCCGTCCACGTGTAAGCCTCTCCACAAGCTCCGTATATAATGTGTCTCTCCAGAGTTGTCCAGGTGTAAGCCGCTCCACAAGCTCCATGTACAATAAATCTCTCCAGATCCGTCCAAGCATGCGCCACTCCATAAGCTCCATACATAAACAAACTCTCCAGAGCCATTCACGCATATAATTATCATCGTCAGAAGTACATGCCTACGCCTCTCCACAAGTTCCATAGATAAACAATCTCTCCAGAGCCATCCACATGTAGGCCTGTCTATAAGCTCCCCATATAAACAGTCTCTCCAGGCCGTCCACGTGTAGACCTCACCACAAACTCCACATATAAACAATCCATTCAGAGCGATGCACATTTAGGACTCTCCAAAAGCTCCATACATAAACAATCTCTCCAGAGCTGTCCATTTCTCGGCCTATCCACAAGCTTCGTATTTAAACAATCTCTCCCGAGCCGTCTATGTGTAAGTCTCTCCACAAGCTACATACATAAACAATCTCTTCATCGCAATCCAAGTGCCAGTATCTCTCCAAGCTCCACTCTCTCCAGACCCGTCCAAGTGTAGGCCTCTCCACAAACTCCGAACTTATACTGTTTCTCCAGAGCCGTCTATGTTTTGGCCTCTCCACAACCTCCGGTTATGAACAATCCTTCCTTCTTCGCATATTTGTTTGTGTTCTTTTACATCTGTTCAAGTTTACCCACCACTGATGACAGTCTCAGTGCTCTATAATTCCCTAGTTTTCCCTTACTAACTTTCCTACACAATGGCACCACATCAGCCACCCTCAAACCTCTGGCAGTTGACAATATAAATATCTCAGCAACGGACCCAGCTTCCCTCCTGCTGGCTGGGGTAGTGGTGCTTTCACTTGATTCTCTATTTGAGATAAAAGTGTAGAGAGTTTTATACAGTAACACAACATTTTATCCTCACAGTGGCTTGTTATCTGTCTTAGCTTAGGTCTTGGGCCCTTGCCAGTGTTGGGCAGCCTACCAAACAAAATCTCAAACAGGCTCAGATTGGCCCATCCTCTCCTCCTAGATCTCATATACATCAGCACAATTGGAAGTGCCTTTTTCCATGTCACCCCGAATTCCTTACAGCATTTTGCCAATTTGTTTTTGTAAGGTAGCATTCTGTCTATCCACTGCCCCACCGCTCGCTGGGTGGTTGGCACAGTGTTGTCTTATGTTTATTCCCAAATAATTGCTGATCTGCTGTAGGGGATTATTGACAAATGATGTCCCATTGTCGCTAAATGCCTTTCGTGAATGCCCCATCTAGGAATTATCTCAGTTAGCAAGCCCTTGGCTACTGCACTGGCATCCTGTTTAAACGTGGGGAACGCTTCCACCCATTTGGAAAACATATCAAACTATTATCAGACAATACCCGTTTCCCTTCGCTTGGCGTTCGTTCAATAAAATCCATTTGTAAATTTTCAAAGGCTCTTTGGGTTTGGGGGGTGTGCTATCTGAATCATTTGTATTCCTCTCCCAGCATCATTAGTGGCACATTCACTCACAATATTTTTGGAAGTAATGAGTAAATCCCTTAGTGTACGAATGTGCTGAAAATACTGTCATACATCCCTTCTTTGACACATGGACCTTACCGTGTGTCAGTTTGGTACAGAATGGAAACAATGATTGTGGTAGACAGGGTTTACCATTGGGCTCACACAATACTCCTTCCCTCACACTGCATCGTGCTTTCGTCCACTCACGCTTTTCTTCCGGCGTAGCCTGTAACTGTAACTCCCGTATGTCTGCTGTTGGGGTGCAAATTTTGTCATACACATGACAATGTGATCACTTGGCGGCTGCTGGGCTGCTGTTCTTGGCGCTGAGCCTGCCTTCACGTTACCTTGAGAAACTGAATTGTTATTTTTCATGTGGGCTTCACATTTACACAGAGTGATTAATTTAGGCAACAGGACAGCTTCCAGGAGGTCAGAAATCAGGCCACAATGTATGGTGGGTTTTCCAGTGGAGGTCAAGAAGTCCCTGTGTTTCCACAGGTTTCCAAAATCATGTCGAACCCAGAATGTGTATTTGCTATCAGTGTAAATATTCACTGGCCTTCCCATAGCCAATTTACAGGCCTCAGTCAAGGCAATCAGCTCCGCTGCTTGCGCTGACAGATGAGAAATGAGTGTTCCTGCTTTGGTAACCTCGTGGGTCGTCACTCGAGCATACCCCACACAATTCTGGCCTGTCTCCTTGCTCCCTTGCATGCATGAAAACCTCTATATCTGGATTCTAAAATGGAGAATCCTGCAAATATGGTCTGAGGCTGCAGATTTCATTTATCAGAGTGATACAGTTATTTTTGGTTTCCGACTCCTTCTTTTGGGGGAAGGCGAGCAGGGTTAAGGACGTTTCATCGCTTTAATGTAATGTCATGCATTTCCAATAGCACAGTATTATAACTGAGCGAAAGTGTTGCTGACTAGTTTGCAGTCCTTTGCTCGGAAAGCAGTAAGGATACTGCATGTGGGACCAGTCGGTTTAATTCACCATATCCGAATATATCCCTGGATGCTACAACATCCTTTTCAGCTGCGGCCACGGCTCACAGGCATTTAGGCAATCCTGCTACTACCGGATCTAGTTTAACCAAAACATAAGCTACAGGCCTCAATTTTCCCCCATGATCCTTCAACAGCACAGATGTCATGCAGCCACGCTTCTCATCTACTGTATGCAACAACGGCTTGTTTGGATTCGGAATCCCCAGCATTGATGTAGTTTGGAGCGCCTTTTTCAATTCAACAAAGGCACTCTCGGCCTCTGGGGTCCACTGCAGCGAACTCTGGTTCTGCAAAACTTTCCCATTTATTATGTCACTTAAGGGCGGCTCAGAGGTTGTGAAATGTGGGATAAACATTCGACAGTAGGAGCATATGCCCAAAAAAGGACAGCAATTGTTTCTTCGTGTGAGGCTTTGGAATTTGTTGGATTGCTTGACATCTGTCTTGACCAATGACCATCCCATGTTCAGATATTATATGACCTAAGACCTTCAGCTGCAGAAATTGTAGTTTTGAGAGACGAGCTTAATGCCTTCTCTCGCTCAATAGCAGAGCAACACAAGGGTATCTTTCTCACATTGTTCTTCTGCTGGTGCTGTTATTAAGCAATCATCCACATCCTGCAGAAGCGCTGACCCAGCAGTTAAAACAAGAGTCTCCAGACTCCTGCGTTGAGCCTCATTATGTATGGTGGTGGACTCACTGTAACCTTAACAAAATTGCGTGAAGGTATATGATTTCCCTTTGAATGAAAAAGCGAACCAGAATTAACTATCTGGGTGTACTGGCACATGAAAAAAGTCATTTTCTAAATCCACCATGGTGAACCATTTCCTGTCCGGTGGAATTTGAGCTAATATAGTATAAAGTTTGGGATCATTTGGAGTGCGCGGGAAGACAGCGTTATTTACTGCCTGCAGGTCTTGAACAAACCTTCATTCCTTCGATTCACCGGGAATGTTCAGCTTTCTGATCAGAAAAATGGGCGTTATCAGGAGTGAATTTCCAGAGGGCATTATTACTCCAGCCTTTAGGAAGGATTTAAAGACTGGAGTAATTCCTTCTGTGGCCTCGGGTTTTAACAGGTATTATAATCTGGAAGGACGATACTCAGACTTCGGGGTAATCCATATGGGCTCACAGCCCTGTATGAGACTCAAATCATGTTTGCCTTTTGCCCTCAACTCAGTCGAGACCAGTTTTAATATTGAGTCGGAAACTTCGACCTTAGGAAAACGCCAGGCTATCCCCCTAGGCTTCTCAGGGCTAGCGGGTGTTACCTGGACTCTCCTATCTGCCTGAGTTAGTCAATTTAATTTCTTCTTATGTGTCCACGCATCTGCATTGAACCAGATATCCATAGTGTCTCTGAAGACCCAACCTTTCGTTCTATGTCCGTTTCGCACCCATATTCCCAAGTCCTGCTACCTGTCACCAGATACCTACGCCAGTGACACGTGAGGAGCGGAGCCTTCCACATCAAATAGATAGGGTCTGTTGGCTGTTCCAGAGATCTTAGATAAGTTGACACTGACTGCACATCTGTGATCATTCCAATAAAAATCGCACAATAACAACTGATCTGGTCTAACCAACCTCCTGAACCAATCCTTCTCATATGGATCGTCAGGACCATCCTGGTGTATGTGTGCTGTGCAGTGCCACATGTCCCCAGCAAGAAAATCGGTGTTAAATGGATGAACATGGTAACTTGCGTCCAGGGCGAGTGAATTGCTGACTAACGTATCGCTGTCTGGCTTAGTTATCACTCATAGACATACACTAGAGGTCGTGGGTCATATTTTACAGTCTGAAAATGTGTTGCTGGAAAAGCACAGCAGGTCAGGCAGCATCCAAGGAGCAGGAGAATCGATGTTTCAGGCATGAGCCCTTCCTGAGGAATGAGGAAAGCGTGCCAAGCTTGAGGGAGGGGCTTTCGAAATGCGATAGGTGGAAGGAGGTTAAGGTGAGGGTGAATGGTCGGAGTGGGGGTGGGGGCGGAGAGGGAAATAAGGGGAGAGGTGTGGGCGCAAGTTTTGCATTTCTTGCTGTTTAAGGGAAAGTGCCAGGAGTGGAGGTTGGGTTGGTGGGGTGTGTGGACCTGACGAGTGAGTCACAAAGGGAGTGGTGTTTTAGGAACGCTGATAGGGGAGGGGAGGGAAATATATCCCAGGTAGTGGGGTCGATTTGGATGTGATGAAAATGACGACACATGATACGATGCACATGGAGGTTGGTGAGGTGGTAGGTGAGGACCAGTGGGGTTCTGTCCTAGTAGCGATTGGAGGGGCGGGGATCAAAGGCGGAGGAGCCGGAAGTGGAGGAGATGCATGGAGATTATCGTCGATCACGTCTGGGGGGAAATTGCGGTCTTTGAAGCAGGAGGCCATCTGGGTTATATGGTATTGCGACTGGTTCTCCTGGGAGCAGGTGCGGCGGAGACGAAGGAATTGGGAATATAGGATGTCGTTTTTACAGGGGGCAGGGTGGGAGGAGGTGTCGTCTAGGTAGCTGTGGGAGCTGTGGTTATATAGTAAATGTACGTATTGATTTTTTCGCTTGAGATAGGAATGGAATATTTTACAGCCTGCACGGGTAAACTTTCCCTTTGAATTACCTGCAAGCCCATCGAGTACTGAACAAATCCAACCTCATTCTCCCTATGAGATCCCGAACAGTTAGATTTAAAGTACAGAATTCCGATAACAAAAATGAGAATTGGAATGTTTTCCCATTACTCGTTTCGCGCAAGATAGGTGTGGTAAATCTTTCCCGAATCACGACTCATGATGCACCCATTGTGTTCAGGAACCTTTCACTCGTCTTTATTTGTGTCGATTCCCTGAACTGGCTTAACTTAAGGACTGAATATGCTGCCCCTGTATCTACCAAAAAGGTAAATGATGTACCTTCCACATATAACATAGAGGTGGGCAATGACCTATATATGCCTGTCCAATGATGACTTAAATGTTCTTAAACATGGCGAATCTACTACGTTGCAGGCAAAGCATTCCATACCATTACTACTCTCTGAGTAAAGAAACTACCTCTGACATCTGTCTTCTGGCTATCTCCTCTCACTTTAAAGTGTATTCCCTCCTGTTTGCCATCCTCATACATGGAAAAAGGCTCTCCCTGTCCACCCTATCTAATCCTCTGATTATTTTGTATGTCTCTATTAAGTCACTCTCAACCTTCTTCTCTCGAACTAGAAGAGCCTCAAGGCCTTCAGCCTTTCCTCGTAAGACATTCCTTCCATACCAGGCAACATCCTGGTAAATCTGCACTGCACCCTTTACAAAGCTTCCACTTCCTTCTTATTATGCGTTGACCAAAACTGTACACAATGCTTCAAGTGTGGCTGGACCTGAGCTTTCTACAGCTGCAGCATAACCTCCTGTTTCTGGAACTCAATCCCTCTATTAATAAGGCCAAACCACTGTATGCCTTCTCAACAACCCTGTCAATCTGGGTGGCAAATTTCAAGGATCCGTGTACATGGACACCGGGATCTCTCTGCTCATCTGCACCCCCAAGAATCTGACCACTCGCCCAGGAGTTTGAATTCCGATTTCTCCATCCAAAATGTAGCACCTCACATTTGTCAACAGTAAACTCCATTTTTCACCTGTTAGCACAGCTCTGCATCCAATCTATGTCACTCTGCAACCGACTGCATCCTTCGTCACTGTCCACAATTCCACCGAATTAGTGTCGTCCGCAAATTTATTATCCCACGCTTCTAAGCCCTCATCCAGGTCATTTATGAAAACAGCAGTGGACCCAACACCGACCCTTGCGGTACACTGCTAGTAACTGGACATCAAGATGACCATGTTCCATCAACTAAAACCCTCTGCTTTCTTTCAGCAAGCCAATTACTGAGCCAAACTATTATGTCTCTCACAATCCCATTCCTCTGCATTTTGTATAATAGCCTGCTGTGGGAACCTTATCGAATGCCTTGCTGAAATCCATATAGACCACATCAACCAGTTTACTCTCATGTACCTGTTTGGTCACTTTTTTAAAAAAAAATCTCAATAAGATTCGTTGGGCACGACCTACCCTTCACAAAACCGTGCTGACTGTCTCTGATCAGATTGTTCTTTTCTAGTTGGTTATTAATCCTACCACTTATAACCTTTTTCAACACTTTACCAACAACTGAAGTGAGACTCACTGATCTGTAATTACCAGGGTTGTCTCTACTACCCTTTTTGAACAGTGTCTCTGTCACATACTCCTGGGGACATTAGACTGACCCGACTGTTTCACTGCCAAGTCAACCATGCGGACATTGGACTGACCATAATGTGTCTCTGTCATTGACCCCTGGTGACATGAGACTGACACAATTTTTTCTCTGTCACTGACCACTGGGGACATTAGACTGACCCCACTGTGTCTCTGTCACTGACCCCTGGGAGCATTACACTGACCCCACTGTCTCTCTGTCACCGACTCCTGGAGACATTATACTGACCCCACTCTATACGTGACACTGACCTCTGTGGTCATGAGACTGACTGCACTGTGTCTCTCTCACTGACTCCCTCGTGGCATTCGGCTGACCCCACTGTGTCTCTGTCACTGACGCTTTGGGCATCAGACTGACCGCACTTTGTCTCTGTAGTTGAACGCAGGGGCCATTAAACTGATCCCAATGTGTCACTGTCACTGACCTCTTGGGGTATTCGACTGTTCCCACTGTGTCTCTGTCACCGTCCACTGGGGACATTATATTGACACCACTATGTCTCAGTCAAGTGAACTCTGCGAACATTAGACTGATCCACTCTGTCTCTGTCACTGACCCCAGGGGACATTTGTCTGACACCACTGTGTCTCTTTCACTGACCCCTGGGGTGTTAGACTGACCCCACTGTGTCTCTGTCACATCCCCCCGGGGACCTCAGACTCACCCCACAGTATCTCTATCACTGAGTCCTCGGGGCATTAGGCTGACACCACTGCGTCTCTGTCACTGACTCCTGGTGACATTAGACTGACGCCACTGAATCTCTGCCCCAGACCCAGTCAATGTTGCACTGGATGGTAACTCTCCCACCACTGCGTGGTAACTGGTGAGTTTAATTTGGGGCCCACACAGGGTTGGGAAGGCAATACATTTCTGTGACCTGGGCTGGCATGGCGTAGTACAGTCCCTGCTGTTAGCTCTGAATTACAAAGCAGCCATCCATCTCACTGAGAGACTGAGACTCTCTTCAGTTCAGATGAAGATCATTTGGCCCATTGAGTCTGCACTGCCCCTCCGGAGATCAGCCCACCCAAACGCACCCCCTACCCTGTCCCTGCAACCTGCATATCCCATGGCCAACTCACTCCAGCCCGCTGCTCCCTGGACACTATGGTCAATAATGTGAATCGTTGCTATCCTTCTGTGGTTCCTAACAATTACACTTGTCCTGTATTATATTATTGAAGTAATTCATTTTGGAATTTAAGAGGCTGTGTGTTGCCTTGTCACAGGATGGTGCAAGGATAAGAGTGGACCCAGTGGGAGATTTCTGTTAAAAAATACACTAGTTAAAAAAAGTCCACTAGTTTCATTCATTCAGACGGTCTCTTCTATTCCTGCTTCTGACCATCAGAGAGAGGCGCTCTTCCTCCCCATCACGGCCCACTTCCTCCTTGTCAGGCCTTCTCTGTCGGGGAAACTTCCTCTTCCACTTGGTCACCATCTGCCAGCCTTGCATGTGCCCTACACCTCTTCATTGCAGAGGTGACATCGGTCGCCTCAATTTTTCCACTCCACCTCAACCCCTCCAACCTCACCCCCTCTGAATGTATAGTGGTTCACTCTCTCTGTACCAACCCCTGTTCACCATCAAGTCCGCTGACAAAGGTAGTCTGAAGAATGGCATCTATGTCGCAGAGGCCGATTGCAAACTCTCCAACACGACGCCCTAACTCCCACTTTCACATGACCCCACCATGATCAATCAGGCCAAACTTACAGTCTCCATGCTCTCATTGCTTCCAATGATCTACCGTCCACTGTCCCCAAAATCATAATTTCGGGGCCCCATGCTGCACGGTTCGACCTGCTCCCCAAGGGACACAAGTCTAACTAACCTGGCCAACCCATCATGTCAGAATGATGCTGCCCCGCT
Source organism: Hemiscyllium ocellatum (assembly GCF_020745735.1). Lineage (NCBI taxonomy): Eukaryota > Metazoa > Chordata > Chondrichthyes > Orectolobiformes > Hemiscylliidae > Hemiscyllium > Hemiscyllium ocellatum. Next base: position 5,683,151 of record NC_083440.1, on the reverse strand, counting down.
GAACTCATCACATCCTTACCTCGAACCCATTCTCTCCACCTTAATTCAGGCACTTCCCACCTACGTATTCAACACCAACCACACCCTCAATCTCTTGAGCAACTTCCAGTTCCCCGGCCCCAGTGCTTTATCTTCACTGTGGACTTGCAGTCCTTATACACATCAGTACCCCACTAGGATAACCTCCAGGCCCTCTTCTTCTTCTTCTCGGATGGGCACAATCAGTCTCCCTCCACCAGTACCCTCCTCCAGCTTACCGAACTGGTCTTCACACTTAATAACTTTTCCTTTAACTCCTCCCATTTCCTTCAATTCCAGGAGTTTCTATGGATACTCGCATCAGCCCCAGCTATGCCTCCTTCTGACGGCGATATCCAACAGTTCCTCCTCAGAACCTGTACAGGCAATGTGCCACAATTCTTCTACTGTTCCATCGATGACGGCATCAGTGCAGCGTCCTGCACCCAGGTTGAACTGGAGCAGTCCATCGATTTCACCCACAGTTTCAACCCCGCCCTCAAATTGACATGGTCCATCTCGGACGCATCCCATTCCTTTCGTGTCCTCACTATTTCCATCTCCAGTCACAGTCTCCAGACGGACGTTGACTGCAAAGTCACAGACTCCCATAACTAACTGTACTACACCTCCTCCCACCCAGTACCCTGCAAGAACTCCACCCCATTCTACGGATTCCTCTGCCTCTTCTGCAACTGTTCAATGTGGAGACATTCCAATCGCGAGCATCCCAGATGTCTACCTATTTCGCTCAGCGTGATTTTCCTCCCTCTGTCATTAACAGAGCCCTCTATTACCTGCATTAATAGTCTAAACCCACCAATACAATTAAGACAGAGTTCCTCCTTATCCTCAGCTAACACTCCATCAGTCTACGCATTCAACACACCATCCTCAAACATTTCCACAATTCCAACAAGATCTGACCACCAAGAACTCCTTCCCCTAACCAACTGCTCTGCCTTCCAAAGGACCATTCCCTTCGAGAATCCTTGGCTTTTGCCACTCTCCCAGATGAGCCCCGACTCCACAGTACCTTCACCTGTAACTGGAAAAAGATGAAAAACCTGCTGGTGCACCATCTCCCACACCTCCTTTAAGGTGAGTCAGATGTTTACCTGCCTCTCTTCCATCCTGGTTCACTGCATCTGATGGTCTCCATGTGATCTTCACTAGATCACGGAGACCGAACTTAAACTTAGGGAATGGCTCACCAAGCATCAGATCTGGATCCACAGGGGCTGACCGGACCTCTCAGTTACTGCCCATTTCAATTCCCCTTCCGGCTCCCTTTCCAACGTCACCATCTTTGGCCTCCTCCATTGCCACAATGAACCACAGCACAAATTGGAGGAACAACACCTCAACGTTCACCTGGACAACGTAGAGAAGGGAAAGCTCAACATTGAATTTTCCCATTTCAAGCAAACTCCTTCCCCAACCGCTACTGCCTTCCCAGCCTCTCCCCTCACTGCCATTGCTCCCTGCCACCAACCGGATTCATTTCTCCTTTTAACCCTCTCCCTGTCTCAACATATCCCCACTTCACCACACTGTCCCCCTCAGCCCCTTTAGCTGCAGCTCCCCCATACCCACACCCCAGTCCTCAAGAAGGGTTACACCAGAAGTATTGACATCTCCACCACCGGATGCTGCCCGGTTACTGTGTTTTTCGAGCCACCTGCCTGTATACTTTGCTATTTCAGAAGGCGGTTAAGAGTCAACCACAGTGCTGTGAGTCTGGAAACAAACGTAGGAGACCAGGTGATGATGGCCGAAACAATAGGATTTTTTCTAACAATCGACACTAGAAAAAGTCAATTTGCCGAGTAGAAAACTGAGATACAGGCCACAAGAATGGATGGGATTGAAACTCAAAAGGAGGAGGTGTTAGCAATTCTGGAAAATGTAAAAATATGTAAGTCCCTTGGGCCGGGGGGATTTATCTGAGGATTATCTGAGAAGCCAGACAGGAGATTGCCGAACCTTTGGTTTTGATGTTTATGTCATCATTGTCTACAGGACTAGTGCCGGAGACTGAAGGATAGCAAATGTCTTTCACCTGTTCAAGAAGGTGAGTAGAGATAATCCTGGTAATTATAGACCAGTGAGCCTTACTTCAGTTGTGAGTAAAGTGATGGAAAAGGAAAGAAGAGATATGATTTATAATCATCTAGACATGAATAGATTGATTATGAATACTCAACACGGTGTTGTGAAGAGTAGCTCATGCCTCAAAAAATCTTATTGAATTCTTTGAGAACGTGAGCAAACAGGTGGATGAGGGTAAAGGGGTTGATGTTGTATATATGGATTTCAGTGAAGTGTTTCATAAGTTTCCCTCCGGGAGTCTATTTCACAAAATATGGAGGCATGAGATTGAGGGTGATTTAGTAGCTTGGATGAGAATTTGGTTGGTTGAAAGGTGGTGGTTGATGGGAAATATTCATCGTGGAGTTCAGTTGTATTGGGGTTTCGCAAAGATCTGTTTTGGGTCCACTGATGGTTTTCATTTTTATAAATGAGCTGGACAAGTGCGTCGAAGGGTAGATTAGTAAATTTGTGGATGACACTAAGGTCCGAGGAGTTGTGGACAGCGTCTAAGGATGTTTTAGGTTACAGAGAGACATAGATAAGCTGCAGAGCTGGGCCGAGAGGTGGCAAATGGAGTTTATTGCGGAAAAGAGTGAGGTGATTCACTTTGGTTGGAGTAACCAGAATGCAGAGTACTGGGCTAATGGTAAGGTTCTTGGTAGTGTATAGATCTCGGAGTTCATGTACGTAGATCCCTGATAATTGTCCCTTAGATAGGGTCATTGAGAAGGCCGAAGGTGTGTTCGTTTTTATTGATAAAGAGATTGAGTTTCGGTGCCATGAGGTCATGTTAAAGGTGTACAAAACTCTTGTGCTGCCGTGAAAAGGTCTACAGACTTAAAACCTGTCCTGAAACATTTAGACCAATATGTAATGTTGAATGAGAGAACACATTTGATGTAAAATAGCAAGTAGACAGGCAGGGAAGGCAGGCAATTAAGAACATCTGTCTTTACATCGGTGAATCAGTGGGGTTAGAGGCCTCTGAAGAAATTGGGGCTTGAAGTCCCTGTGCTTTGAGAGGTAAGAGCCCTCTAGGCTTTCTGGGGTTAGAGTTTCCTGTGTTTTCTGGGTTTAGAGCCCCCTGTGTTTCGTGGGTTAGAGGCCCCTATGTTCTGTGGGGTTAGAGGCCCCTGTGTTTTCTGGGATTAGTGGCCCCTGGGTTTTATAGGGTGAGAGTTGCCTGTGTTTTGTGGGGTTAGTGGCCCCTGGATTTTGAGACGTTAGAAGCCTCTGCTGTAATTGTGGTTTTATCTCTCTGTAGTAATTGGGGTTAGAGTACCCTGTAGTAATGGCGGTTAGAGTGCACTGTAGTAATTGGAATTAAGATATCCAGTAGAATTTGGGGTTAGAGTCCTCTGTAGTAATTGGGGTTCGAGGCCCCTGTGTTTTGTGTGGATGGAGGTCGCTGTGCTTCGTGGGGTGAGAGGACCTTCTCGTAATTTGGCTGAGAGCTCCATGTAGTAATTATGGTTAGAGGCTCTATGTGTTTTGAGATTAGAGGCCCCTGTAGTAATTGTGGTTAGAGCCTAGTAGTAATTGGAGTTTTAGGCCCATGGATGTTGTGGGGTTAGACACCCTGTGATTTCTGAGGTTGGAGGCACCTGTAGCAATTGGGTTAGAGTCCCCTTTAGTAATTGAGTTTAGAGTCCCCTGGAGTAACTGGGGTTACAGTCGCCTATAGAAACTGGGTTTGGAGTACACTGTAGTAATTGGGGTAAGAATCCCCTGTAGTAATTGGGGTTAGAGTGCCCTGCAGTTTTATGGGGTTAGTGGCCCCTGTGTTTTGTGGGGTTAGAGGCACCGTAGTAATTTTTGTCAGAGTACCCTGTCGTAATAGGGGTTAGAGGCATCTGTGTTTTGAGGGGATAGAGGCCTCTGTGTTTGGTGGCGTTAGAGGCCCCTATAGTAATTGGGTTTAGTGGACCCTGTATTTTGTTGGGTCAGTGGCCCCTGTGTTTTGTGCGGTTAGAGACTCAGTGTTTTGTGAGGTAAGAGGCCCCGGTTCTTTGTGGGTTTAGAGGCCCCTCTCCTTACTGACTTGAGAGGTCCCTGGAGTAATCGAGGTTGAAGTTCCCAGTGTTTTGTGGGGTTAGATGTCCCAATATTAATTGAAGTTTTGAGCCCCCTGTAGTAATTGGGGTTAGAATTCCCTGTGCTTTGTGGAGTGGGTGGCCCCTGTAGTAATTGTGGTTAGAGACCACTTTCGTAACTGTGGTTTGAGGCCCTGTGATCTGTGGGGTTACAGGCTCCTGAAGTAATTGAGGTTAGAAGCCACTGTAGTAATTGGAGTTAGTGACCCCTGCCATAATTGAGATTGTAGGGTTGCAGGCCTGTGTGTTTTGTGGGGTTTGAGGCCTCTGTGATTAGTGGAGTTAGATCCCCTGCAGTAATGGGGGTTAGAGGCCCCTGTGACTTGTGGGTGTAGAGGCCGATGTGCTCTTGGGGTGTAATGGAAAATTAACGAAATTAACATTGACAGTGAAATCTGACAGATAATACTTTGCTGAATCTAACACTTTGCGAAGACTAACACTTTGCAAAAATGTGAAGTACACAGCCTGACTTTGCTGGATTGTGCAAGCAGACAGCTTGTCTTAGCAAGTCTTGCTAAACAGTCAGATTCAGCAAGAGTCAGGAAAAACATAAGCAAGCATATCAACAGCAAATGAATCAGAAAAAAAAACAAGTCTAGAACCGTTCCCAGTTCTTGACCTTGAGTACGTGATAAGGGTAAGCAAAACGTAGCTTAAAAAGAATCTATGAAAGTTGTCAGCCCTTTACATATGGCATCTTGGCAAGTGTATTGGGCCCCATGCAGAGGTTACAATAACGTTTTTTGTTTCCTCTTGCTAGTGAAAGAGTCGGGTCTATTTAATTTCCACGACAGTAAACTTGGCGGCTCGTCCTGTGACCCGCAACTGGGTGAGATTCTGAAGATTCCCAGGAGAAACAGGCACCAACCAGGTCTTTCACTACATTGGATTGGCCCCTTTGCGTAAGACGACTGGAAATCTGTGGATCGCCCTAGCCCCGGGGGTCCGAAATGAATAGGCTCGTGGTAAGAGTCGTTGCTTAAGTAATCCTACATAGAGACTCATTCTAAGAGAATAAATACAGCAGGAAAAAGGTTCAGTGAACTCGTGCGTGGTATTAGAGTAAAACTCAAGGCAAGGTGATTGCCGTGTCTCGAGTGTTTAAGAGGCAGCACGTTTAAGGGTGGTTTTAGACTTGGAGCCACCACTGGCTGAGTTGGACTCGCTAAAGAAGTACGGTGTACGTGGTTTCTTGGTTTACGAAAACCAAAGCAGTGAGGTGGACGCGCCCAGTGTGAGAGGGATAAATATTTTTCGACAGTTTTCACTGTAGAAAATGAAAATGTTGGCGAGGACTAGAAGAGATTGAAGTTCACGAGGAAGAGGCATTAGAAATACTGCAGAGTGTGAAAATAGACTCGTCCCCTGGGCCGGATGGGATCTATCCAAGGATCCTCTGGAAAGGAACGGAAGAGATTGCCGAGCCTTTGGCATTGATCTTCAAATAATCATTGTCTCCAGGAATAGAGCATGAGGACTGGAGGATAGAAAATAGCCTGACCCCACTGTGTCACTCTTACTGACGGCTGGAGTATTCGACTGACACCACTGAGGATATAAAGTAGAAGGGGGCATTGTTAGATCAGCGCAGAATGCAGATTATTGAGAGGATGACAGCTGCATTTTTCTTGGTTCAGTATTTCATTTTCAGGTTCTGGAAACAAATTGCAATGAATCGATCAAAGGAGAACTTGACTTTGAACAAAACAGAACAGACCATCGCTGTTCGTATCAGAACATTGTGAACACTGCACACCGGGGTGAGGTCCAGGAAAGACACAGGCAAAAATCATATTTCCTCTGTCACAGAATGACCTCAGTATTTGTAACAAAGAGATCCGCTATTGCCATGGCCACAAGGTAATGACTGGTGCAGGATGAGATGCGACATTTCCCTCTGGACAGTGTCATAATTGCAAGTAAATTAACTGCAGTAGAAAGAAGAGAACAGGAAGAGTTAAATTGTAGATTGAATGAATTAGCAATTTTGAGAAGATTTGTGGTTCAGGTAGAGGTTGTAGTTGAAGAGTTGCTTGCTGAGCTGGAAGGTATGTTTTTAATTCATTACCATATAAGGTAACGTCATCGGTGAGGGTCTAATGAAGTACAAGTGTTATGTCCCGCTTTCTATTTAAGTTTCTTGGTTTTTTAGAGTGAGTGATGTCATTTCTGGTTCTTTTATCGCAGAAGGTGGTAGATGGGGTTCAAATCGATGTGTTAATTGATAGAGTACAAGTTAGTGAACTTTCCAGTTCAGTGAGCAAACTTACAAGCAGGACAACGAGCAAAATGACGGCCACTTACAAAATACTTTGCAGGGAATGTAACAAAAACGACATCAGACAAACAGGCAGAAAACTAGTCACAAGGATACATGAACACGAACTAACCAGAAAAAGATATCATCGAGTACCACTGGTATCTTATCATATAGGCAAAACAGGTCACCACTTTAACTGGGACAATACATCCATCCGAGGACCAGCCAAACAGAGACACATGAGAATTCCTAGAGGCATGGCGTTCTAACTGGAACTCCATCAATTAGCACATCGATTTGAATACCATCTACAATCCTCTGAGAGAAAGAACCAGTGATTGTATCACTCACTCCAAGAAACCGAAAAACATAAATAGAAAGTGGGATAAATCAGCACTTCACCGGAGGTTCACTGACGACGTTACATGGCATGGTGATGGAGCATCTGAAAACAAACCTTCCAGCTCAGTGGGCAGTCTTAAAAACAAATTGAATAAATTTCTGCACATGTCTTAAACAGTTAGGACTTTTGAGGCACAAATAAAAGTTTTAATATCACGTATTTTGTGCGTTCACAGATACAACTAAATGCATTCCATAATTGACACATACCTGAATAAATGGCCAAGACTGAAATTCTACATGAACCCAATCCTCCACAAATGATGTTTCTCCCCATTTTTAGGCTGTCCACAGAGTTTATTGTCAGATGACAGGATTAGAGCCTTTAGAGATTTAGACACCATGTAAGATTGAAGTGGATCTGTAACTTAGACTCACCTGAGAAACAGAAGCAGACACTTTAATGTTCGGGTCCAGTGACTAGTACTAGACTCATCCTCTTTTAGGGTTTGCCAAGTGGCATTTTCCCTTCAGGATTAATACTGCTACCTTAGATCCTAGTTCCCAGAAGCATTTCTGATACAGGGTCAGGCTGGACTCAAAATGATAATGCTGTTTCTTCCTCCTGGAACGCCGCCTGATGTATTAATTTTCAGTGCGCTGGCACACATTATCTCCAATAATCAACAATGGGAGGAGGCGAACACATCCGTACAACGATAAGATTGAACCCATTCACAAAACTTTTCAGACAGAAATGTTGATGAGTTAATCCATCTTGGCCTCCTCTAGTTTCTATTTTGAAACTAATAGAATTATGACCACTGACGGAGAAGTGCTCCCCCATTGATACTTCTGTCACCTGGTCTGCATTATTTCTCAAACATAAATGAACTGTTACACCTTCTCTAGTAGGCACATCGACACACTGAATCAGAAAACTTTCTTGTTCATAAAAACAAATTTCTCTCCACCTAACACCTTAACACAATGGCAATCCTAGTCTATGTTTGGAAAGTTAGAATCCCCTCCCATTATCTTTCTCTTAGTCAGGCTGATAACTCAGACCACCTGATACATTTCAGTATCAATTTCCTGCTGACTCTTTGGACAGTTTATAATATAATCCTCATCAGGTGATTATCTCTTTGTCATTTCTCAGTTCCATTCAAAATAACTTTCCTGAACATACTCCTAGGAGCATCCTTTCTACCTACAGTGGTAATGTTTTTCTCCCAATTAAAAATGACACTTCCCCTTCTTTCTCATCTCCTTCTCTATCCTTCCTGTAGCATTTATATCCTGAAACATGAAGCAGCCAGTTCTGTCCATCCGTGAGCCACCTCTCTGTAATTGCTATGATATCCCAATCCCATGTTCCTAATCATGCCCTGAGTTAATCTGCCTTCCCTGTTAAGCCTCTTGCATTGAAGTAAATGTAGGTTAATGTGTCAGTCAAATCTCATTTTCCGCTTTGTTCCTGCTTGCACTGATTGTTTGACTTGCTCCTTTTCCCAAGCGCCCCAATCTCAAACTGATCTTTTTCCTTCCTATCTCCCTGGGTCTCAACCAAAGCTCTTGCTATTTTAAATCCCCCATAGCAGCTCGACCAAATTTCTCTGCCAGTATATTGGAGCCCTTCCACTTTAGATGCAATCTATCCTTCTTTAAGTGAAGGGAGATGGATTGCTTGGTAACATGATGCAATGACTACAACCTCTCTTTCAATGTCGGCAAAACTAAAGAACTGATTCTCGACTTCCGAAAGAATGGAAAAGAACATACCCCCATCTTCATCCCTGGAACTGACATTGAGAGGTTGGAGAGCGTGAGGTTCCTGGGAGTGACAACAACTGTCCTGGACTGTCTGTTTGAATGCGAGGATCAAAAATACACAACAACCGCCAGCTGAAAATGTGTTGCTGGTTAAAGCACAGCAGGTTAGGCAGCATCCAAGGAATACGAAATTCGACGTTTCGGGCATAAGCCCTTCTATGCCCGAAACGTCGAATTTCCTATTCCTTGGATGCTGCCTAACCTGCTGTGCTTTAACCAGCAACACATTTTCAGCTGTGATCTCCAGCATCTGCAGACCTCATTTTTTACAACAACCGCCACCCTTCCTCAGGTGGGTCAGGAAATTTCGCAAGTCTGTAAAGACCCTCAACAACTTCTACAACTGTAGCATTGAGAGCATAATATCTGGGTGCAGCAGGGGCCGCTCTGTCAACTGCTCTGTCCAGGACTATAAAAAGATTGGAAAATGGTGTGCACAGCCCTGACCATCACGGAAGCTACCTTCCAACCATGGATTCCATTTTCCCAAACAGCTGACATGGAAAGGCTTCCAACATCATCAAAGACCATATTCACCCCAGTAATGATCACCAAACAACCTGTTCAGTCAGACAGAAAATGCACAAGCTTGATCACACGCGCCAGCGATTCGGGTACAGCTTCTTCCCGGTCATTATTAGGTTTATGAAAGTATTGTCTCCGTAAAATAACGCTGACCTTGCAAACGCTCATCTCATACAATGTGCGCCCTTTGCAAGGCAACCTCTAAAGCTTTGTCTAAGCCTACATCATGGAGAGAGGAGGCCTTCTTGCGGATTGTTTCAGAGAACACCTCTGGGACATCTGCACTCACCAACCCTACCGCCCCATTGTTGAACACTTCAACTCCCTCTCCCACTCCGTCAAGCAAATGCAGGTCCTGGGCACCTTCCACCGCCAAAGCAAGACCGTCCGACGCCTGGAGGAGGAAAGCCTCATGTTAATCCTTGGGACTCTGCATCTACATGGGATAAATGTGGAGTTCACCAGAATCCTCATTTCCGCGCCCTCCCAACATTATCCCAGTCCCAAGCCTCCAACTTGGCACCACCCACTGGACCTGTCCATCACTGCCCCCTCTGACCTATCACCTTCTCCCTCATCTTCATCCACCTATCGCTTTCTCAGTAATCTGCACGCAAGTCCAAACCCCCCTCCTATTTTCCTCCCAGCAGCTACCCGCTAGCCTCATTCCTGATGAAGGGCTTATGCCCAAAATGTAGATTCTCTTGCTCCTCGATGCTGCCTGACCTGCTGAGTCTTTCCAGCACCACACTCTCGACTCCGATCTCTGGCATCTTCAGTCCTGACTTTTTCCTTCGTCTAAGTCTTGTTGATATGGACATCCTTTGTTACTATGATCTACTTGTAATTTTCGTTAACAAAGCTTTTCACTACAACTCGGTACATCTGACAATCAACCAATTAATTTTACAGGTCATGTCTACCCCAGAAGAACCAAAAATGTGAATTATTCTCCCTACACCAGCTCCTCAGCCACACATCCATCCGCAATATCATTCTAATCCTACTCTCATTAGTACATGGCACTGCGAATAATTCAGGTATTACTGCCCTGGAGGACCTGATTTTTAAATTTCTGCATAATTTCTTATATCCTCTCCTCATAACCTTGTTCTTTCCTTGCCCTGTGTTACTTTTCCTAATATATAGAATGACCTGCTGCTGGTCACTTTCCCATTTGAGAATATTCGGCATCCTCTCTGAGATAGTTTAAGGATATCTATTGTGATAAAGCTGCTTATTTTACAGGGCGATGTAGTCCTTGGTGCTTATTCTCAGTGAGGTCATAAATGATGCAGTCTCCAAAAAGTCTGGGGGAGAAGTGTTTTGGCGCCAATTTGATTATAGCTAACAGGTACTGTCTTGGGCAGAGAGCTTTCATGTTTTTGAAACTAAAACTTTTGTCCCATGAACGGGAAGTGACCCGTTCTCACAGCTCAGCTTCTGTCTGGTTTGTTTTGGGTTTTAGCAGTCATATTTTGAAGCTGCTGGACCCACAGAAGCCGATCTTGTCTGCTTCACTGTCTCTGACTTCTCTCCGATAAGACCTTGAGTTTATTTTTCCCATTTGGGCCAATGGGTGTTTATGTGGATGATTGCAAGTATTTGGAATATTGTCATTAAGTTAGGATGATCTGTTGGGTTTTCAGAGAGTTTAAGTTATTCTGTACCTTTTTTTTCCCTCGTTAGTGTTTCATTCAGTAATCTTGTAAAAATAAAAGTTCTGTTTTGTTTAAAACTAAGTGGATAGGCCAGCATCCTCTCTCCTGGAATATTCGTTTTACACCTGCTTAAAGCAACTTGCAAGGTTTGGGTCTGGGGTACCTTTCTGAAATGTTTGGAGGGCTCTGGCCTGGTCGTCACATTACTAAAATGATACGGATGCTTTGGAGAAGGAGCAGAAGAGATTCACAGGATGTTGCCCAGTATGGAGGGCTATAGCTATGAAGAGAGGCTTAGTAGATTAGTATTCGTTTCATCAAAAAGACGGAGGTTGAGGGGAAAACTGATTGAGCTTTACAAAATCATAAAAAACACAGACAGAGTGGAGAGCAAGAAGCTTTTTCACCAGAGTGGTGGACTCAACTATTAGGGTTCATGAGCTCTAGGTGAGAGGGGAAAGGTTGAAGGGAGCTATGCTTGTAAAATTCTTAATGCAGAGGATGGTGGTTGCCTGGAAAGCGTTGCCTGTGGAGGTGGTAGAGATAGGCACAATCGCGTCATTTAAGATGTATTGAGACAGATACATGAATGGGCAGGGAGCAGAGGGATACAGAACCTTAGAAAATAGGGACAGGAGAAGTTAGAGGATCTGGATCGATGCAGGGTTGGAGGGCGGTTCCAGTGCTGTAATGTTCTTTGTTCAATGTTCATAACACCATGAAATGTCTATATAACTGCCTGGATCCATTTTGAAAGCTCTCCGGTCAGAGTTAAGATCCCATAAATGAATCACACTTTATTAGTGGGACGTTGAGGTGCAACAGCAGTATATTTGAATTCAGGACATTAGCAAGCCAGTTTCAATGTATTGGTACTGCAATGGTTCGTGAATATGAATCAGCTGTTGACTGCTGTTATTGAACTGAGCAATAATCAGCTGGTTGCTATAGTTACTAAACAGAGCCTGATTAAGTGTCTGCTCTGATTCCTGAAGTGAATAATAATTAAATAACCTTCAATTGAAAAAACATGTTTTGTCTTGATTTTAAGGTTAAAAGAAATAAAGGGGTGTGACCACTTTGTTTTATAAAGCTTAAAACTGATGCAGATAAAACAGTATAAATTTGAGGAAGATCGCAACAACAAAGCTTCATCAGGAGGCTGCACTTATTTGAAAATGTCACCCAGGAGGGAGATGAAACATTTGCAAGAAAACCAACCACCTCAGTGAACTGATCAACAACTTGGTCAGATTGGGATGTCTTAATGGCGTAGATGAGGTGGATCGAAGAGTCAATTTCTGTGCTGTATGACACTCTGACTCTACATCTCCCATTCTACCATGACCATCAATCCAGGGATTCAACCTAAGTTCAATGAAGAGTACAAAAGGACATGAACAAAAAAATGACTGAACACCAGTTGATGAGGTGATAACCTGGTGAAGCTGCGAAACAGGACAACTTATGAACGCAAGAAGTATTAGACAGAGCAAAGCGCTCACCCAACTAACAAAACTGTTTTCTCCCACTGTTGCTATCGGACCTGCCGTGTTCCACCAGTAATTTATGTTTTGCATCAGCTCTGCAGTTTTGCCATGTTTCGTCATAAAAGAGGATGAATACATTAAACAAACAAGTGAGGGATAAGCATGCTCTCCAACAACTAAACCCTCAGTTACGGGGGAGTCGAGGACATCAGTGCAAAAGATAAGCCTGAAGCATATGCAAGTCTTCAACCAAAACTACTGAGGAGTTGATCAATTTCAGCCTCCTATTAAGGTTCCCACATTCACGATATCACTCTCAAGCAATTTAATTCGCTCCATCTGACATCACGGACTGACTGGGCGCACGGGATGCTGCAGAATTTGTGTGTCCTGAAAACATTTGTCTGTAAAAATTGTCACAATCCGAGAAAAGGTGTTTCAGTACAGCTACAGTGCTGGCATGTACCCAAAATATGAAAAAAGATTTACCCAGGCACGTTCTGCACATCAACACAACAGCAAATGGTCAATTATCTGTCCACTCTCCAATGTGAAAATCTTGAGAAAGGATTCACCGACAGTGTTTTTAAGCAATACCTGGTCAGCAATAACCTGCTCAACAAGGCCCAGTTTGCGTTCCATCCGGTTCTGTCCTAGAGTCAGAGTATCATAGAGATGAACAGTACTGAAACTAACCCGTTGGTCCAACTCGGCCATGCCGACCAAATATCCCAACCCAATGCAGTCACACTTGCCAGGAACCAGCCCATTTCCCTTCAAACCCTTCCATTTCATGTAACCATCCAGATGCCTTTTAAATGTTGCAATTGTACCAGCCTCCAGCACTTCCACTGGCGGCCCAGTCCATATACGTACCACTCTCTGTGTGAAACTTTTGCCCCTTAGGTCTTTTCTATATCTTTCCCCTTGTTGTTGTTCTGTTTGGCGAGCTGGGAATTTGTGTTACTGACGTTTAGTCCCCTGTCTTGGTGACATCCTCAGTGCTTGGGAGCCTCCAGCCAAGCGCTTCTGTGATCTTTCCCTCAGCATTTCTAGTGGTTTGAATCTGCCGCTTCCGGTTGTCAGTTTCTGCTGTCCGCTGCAGTGGTCGGTTTATTGGGTCCAGGTCGATGTGCTTATTGATTGAATCTGTGGATGAGTGTCATGCCCCCTGGAATTCCCTGACTGTTCTCTGTTTGGCTTGTCCTATGATAGTAGTGTTGTCCCAGTCGAATTCATGTTGCTTGTCATCTGCGTGTGTGGCTACTAAGGATAGGTGGTCATGTCGTTTCGTGGCTAGTTGCTGTTCATGGATGCGTATTGTCATCTGTCTTCCTGTTTATCCTAAGTAGCGATTTGCACAGTCCTTGCATGGGACTTTGCACACTACATTGGATTTCCTCATGCTGCGTATCGGGTCCTTCGCTCTGGTGAGTTGTTGTCTGAGAGTGGCTGTTGGTTTGTGAGTTGTTATGAGTCCTAATGGTCGCAGTAGTCTGGCTGTCACTTCATAAATGCTCCTGATGTATGGCAGTGTGGCTTGTCCTTTGGGTTGTGGCATGTCCTCGTTCCCTTGTCTTTTCCTTAGGCATGCGTTCATGAAATTGCGCAGATATTGGTTTTTGGCGAATACATTGTATAGGTGTTTTTCTTCCTGTTTTTGCATTTCTGGTGTGCTGCAGTGTCAGCCTTGATTAAAACCGCATCCAGTGGATGGGGTCTGGGTAGAATGCTCTTCAGAGGGTTGCTGCAGGTTCGATGGACCGAATGACCTCTTTCTGCACGGTAGGGTTTCTATGATCCTATTACAGAAACAGTCTCTAATGGTTGCGATGGAGAATGCTTGTTACATGATAGGGATTCCTAGCCCCAGTGTGTTCCCTGAATCTGGGAGGGGGATCTCTTCACAAGTAGAGGAGTTTGGAAGCATGAGCCTGGACATCAGGATGGAAGCTTCACTTAATCACTGATAAAATGTATGATTTCTAAACCAGAATGTGGCAATGAACAATGCAGCATGGACTCAGGTTTTATTTGGGTGGTGGCTGTGGTGTACGGTGTTGGACATGTGGGAGAATCCATGTCAAATGTTGAAGTGTTTATGATTTCAGTGGGAATGCAGCTTGGGACATGGTGTTTAGATTAACTGCTGAATGCTTGCAAGGTACAGATTGTCAGGATGTTCAAACCTGTCCATGAGGAAGGACTCAATGCCCGATCATTTCTTCATCCACATTGTGGACAGCATTCATTCCTGGACACTTTGGAGTGATTCAATGCCCTGTGCTGTCGTTCATACAGTGTGGATACACAATTTTGGGGCAACCTGAACTGTGGAGGCTCCAAAACCAAATTTTGCAAACAATGTCCATATTAGGTGTCTCTCCAATTTTTGGTTTTTTTTTGGTTTTACTGAATCGAAGTGTTATTGTATGGATGTTGTGGTCTTAGGTAAATATCCAGCCAGTCTGAGTAACCTATACACCAGGTGAAATCAACCACTGCCAACCCCAAAAAATTGTTGAATTCATGACCATTTTCAGTGAGCAATCTGCTGTGAATATTCTTTCGAATTCTTTTGAAAAATGCAAATTATTCATTTAGAGAAGGGTCGCTGCTGTGGTTCAGATTCATTAAACATTGTATGACATGGAGCAACAATTATCTTTGTGCCATTATTTACATCTGAGCTTAGGCATCAGAGAATTTTTGATCAGTGACTTCAAGTCTGTTAATACTTTTCTTTCTCTCTCTCTCTTACAGTTAGTCAAGTGGTGATTATAATTCAAGCTCGGTGGAAGTGCGGTCTTTCTACATGAACCACTCACTATCTGGTGGCCATGGCACCATCTGGTCTACCGTTAATTGTTTTCAACAGAGTACTGAATCGAATTATCTGTTATTATTATCCAGAGTGTTTTATGGACATCACTCCTGTTTGTAGTGTTATCTATCTCCTGTACTGCTTGACCGTTGATTGTTCTGTCTGGTTCACTGTCGTTTTTGCTTTTGATCCATGTATGGCCATATGTTTTCATCAGATGAAAAATAATTATTGTTCAGAGAAAACTGCGCAGAGACTTGTAGTAACAATCTGCACTTTATTTTCTTTAAAGAACATTCCCAACTACTTCCGATGTGAAACAGGAAAGCATATTAAC
The DNA here is from genome assembly GCF_020745735.1 of Hemiscyllium ocellatum. Classification (NCBI taxonomy): domain Eukaryota; kingdom Metazoa; phylum Chordata; class Chondrichthyes; order Orectolobiformes; family Hemiscylliidae; genus Hemiscyllium; species Hemiscyllium ocellatum. The sequence goes on along the minus strand of NC_083440.1, from coordinate 5,667,668 downwards.
AATGTTTCATGGTACTGTAAAACGAGGCCCAGTTATTTTCGTGACCGGTGGGAAAGTTTCCAATATTTTGAACATTTTGTAACACTAGTGTTACCATTCACTTCTATTCTCTTTCTCAATATTTTGACTGCCCGACACATCTTCGAAGCTGTGAAGATACGTAAGGTACTAAGGGCTCAGAGAAAAATAGAAAATGATCCAGAGATAGAGAGCCGAAAGAATTCTGAGATTTTACTGTTTGCCATATGCACCAGCTTCTTACTGTTGGAGTTGTTGCATGTTTTAAGATTCTTTAAAGCTGGTTCTTCCTTGGATCCCACTGATTATCGTCTTTTTGAGAAGTCGCATAAATGCTGTGGAATCTCAGTTGCTGCACAAATGCAATTATTTATATGGCGATACATAAACCAGTTAAAGTATGCAGTGAAATATCCAGTTCTAAAAATAATTCAATTGGTGAACAAATCCATGTAACATAGAACCAACATTTGCTGCAGCAGATGGGAGCGAGGAGTCCTCATGAAGAATGACCCAAAAGGAGAAGGATGAGCATCAGCATGAGAACACTCCGTTTCAAATAGGCAAGGAAGGACTCCATCTGAGGAACAAAACAAAAGAGACTGGAAGAATAAATCCAGTGCAAAGTGCTATCATCAAGGAACAACTGTGAGTAGAAAGTTGAACAAGAAAAACTTAAACTAAAGACGAGTCAGACATGCACAAAAGATACATTCGTTCCAAGTAATAAATTCTCAGTGGATGACACGGATACATAAAGAAATGAGCAGGGGAAAAGGATCATTATTCACTCCAGGCCAAGAGAGGTAAACACAGTGATAGAGTCCCCTCCACTCTTCCCCACTGAATTCACATGTGGTCAAAAGGGCGGAGAACTCTTCTATTCTAACCAGTAAATAACAACTTATAAAAAACGTCTGTGTCTTCTAACTGCAAGTTTATTTTCAACAGTAATGTGATTCATTTCCATTCAATCGCGTAACATTCCGTTTCTTTATTCCTTCCTTTACATGAACCAGCTGATGGATTGGCAGGGAATCCCAGCCCAACCAGAGAGACTCCTGGACTCTCTCTCTGTACCTTCCAATGACCCAGCTCCCCCTCCGATTTAATGTGCTCCGTCAAACCTGCCTTTTTGTTAATCAGATACTGTCACCTGACCCAATATCACCTTCGGTGGGTCAACAACAGCTCTGTTTCATTTGTCATGACAATGGTCTTTACAGAATGTGTTTGAGGATGATGTTGAGGTAAAGTGTTGGTGCTATCGTGATGAGTATAGCTGCCTTCCAAACAGGTGACCTGGGTTTGATTCCCGGCAATCGCAAGCTATGATTTTGACATTGATCAGTCGGAAAACCCAAGACAAAATGAATTTGATCTGGATGAGAATATCCAACTTTCATTCAAAGGCAGTGAAATACTAAGCAGGAACAGACAGAGGGCCGTCTGGACTAAACTATTTAACTGCTGCTTTCCCTCACACTTCCCTCCCTCTCATCGCCCAAAAAAAAAACACTGGCTGTACTCCCTCTCTGTGGGAGGTTTGCTACAGGGAGAGGGAGCTGCGAGCTGACAGGATAAGCTGGGATTTGGGTGGAGAGGATGTCTTTGCATGACAGACTTGGGAGTATTTCAAACAGGTTCTGGCAGCCACTGTCCCTTTCACCATGTGCACTGAACATGGGAGTGAGTATCTGTGTGGTTGTGTCTGTCTCTGTGCGTGAGAGTGTGGGGAGTGTTTGAATCTTAATCCCAGTTTGATCCTTCAATACCGCCCATTCCTACCCTGAACCAGCCCCTCCCACTGCAAGCCCCTGGAGCCGGGTCTGTCTTCAGTGGGAAAAAGGGAGTGGGAGAGACCATTGAGAGAGCTGGGATCAATCTGAATGCTGAGCATCACCACTTTAATCTCATCATATGTTCCTCAGATCCTGTCTATCTCTTTCTCTCTGAGTTTTCTTCTCTGGGTGTTTTATATACAGAATAACAGGTCGCCCGGCGTGAGTTTTGAGTCATAGAGTCATCGAGACGTCCAGCATGGAAACAGACCATTCGGTAAAACCTGTACATGCCGACCAGATATCCCAACCCAATCTAGTCCCACCTGCCAGCACCCAGCCCATATCCCTCCAAACCTTCCCATTCATATACCCATATAGCTGCATTTTACATGTTGCAAATGTACCAGCCTCCATCACCTCTTCTGACAGCTCATTACATACTTGTACCACCCTCTGCGCGAAAAAAAAGTTGCCCCTTAGTTCTCTTTTATATCTCTCCTCTCTCACCCTAAACCTATGCCCTCCAGATCAGGACTACACCATGACTAGGAAATTACTTTGTCTGTTTGTCCTATCAATACTCCGTATAATTTTATAACCTTATATTAGGTCACCTCTCAGCTTCCAACGCTCCAGGGAAAATAGACCCAGCCTATTCAGCCTCTCCCTGTAGCTCAAATTCTCCAACCCTGTCAACATACCTGAAAATCTTTTCCGAACACTTTCACGTTTCACAAACATCTTTCTGATAGGAAGGAGAACAGAATTGCATGCAATATTCCAACAGCGGTCTCACCAATATCCTGTACGGGCGCAACATGACCTCTCAACTCCTGTACTCAACACTCTGACCAATAGAAGAAATCATACCAAACGTCTTCTTCATTATCCTATCGACCTGCGACTCCACTTTCAAGGAGCTCTGAACCTGCACTCCAATGGATTTTTTTTCAACAACACTCTCTAGGCCCTCACCATTAAGTATATAAGTCCTGCTAAGATTTGCTTTCCCTAAATGCAGCATCTCGAATTTATCAGAATTAAACTCCATCTGCCACCTCTCAGTCCATTGGCCAATCTGCTCCAGATCCTGTTGTAATCTGAGGTACCCTCTTCGCTGTCTCCTGCAGAACCAATTTTGGTGTCATCTGCCAACGTACTAACTGATCAGGCCCAGGGATTTATCCACTTTTAACTGTTTCAAGATATCCAGCACTTCCTCCTCTGTAATCTGGACATTTTGCAAGATGTCACCACCTATTTCCCTGCAGTCTATATCTTCCATCTCCTTTTCCACAGTAAGTACTGATGCAAAATATTCATTTAGTATCTCCCCCATTTTCTGTGGCTCCACGCAAATGCCGTCTTGCTGATCTTTGATGGTGCCTATTCTCTCCCTAATTGCCCTTTTGTCCTAAATATATTTGTAAATACGTTTTGGATTCTCCTTAATTCTATTTGCCAAAGATATCTCGTGTTCCCGTTTTGCCCTCTTGATTTCCCTCTTGACGGTGAGCAGAGGAGCAGCCGGGAAGGAAAACAGTGAGTATAAATACTCACCCTTTGACACCAACGGTCATTTGAGCGAGAGCAGCGGCTGAGTAAAAGTGAACCCGGGAGACTACAGCTAAGGTAAGACAGTTTGTTTTAAAATTACTTACCTGTAGCGGGCAGTGGTGTTTTTTTTTTCTCTCTCTTCACAGAAAGAGCGGGAGCAGCAGAGGAAGTGACGGCGAGCAGAGGGGCAGCCGGAAAGGAAAACAGTGAGTATACAACTCAGGAAGGCGGCTAAACCCGAGATTCTACACCTGTAGTATCTCCCACCCACCCTCCTCCTCTAACCTTCTTAACTACTCTGTTTTTTTTCTTTTAAGATAAGGATTTTTTTATTTCTTTACCAGTGACTAGTTACAAGTTTACTTCGTTTTTTGTGTGTATGTATATTAATTCCTTTTTTAGGGAAAAATCTATAGCAGAGAGGTATCAGAAAGTATTCTAACTCAAACTTGTACAAAAAGACTAAGTAATTAACTAACTAAGCAGAGATGGCTGGGCAGGTCATGTGTTGTAGCTGTATGATATGTGAACTGGCTGATCCCATTGTGAACGGCAGTGACCACATCGACAGCAAGTGTTGGTTGCTGGAAGAACTCCGGATCAGAGTTGATGATCTGGAATCTGAGCTTCAAACACTGCGGCACATCCGCGAGGGGGAGAGTTACTTGGACGCTTTGCTTCAGGAGGCAGTCACACCTGAGAGATGAGGTAATTCACATTCAGCTAGTGATCAGGCACAACAGAGTGTGACTGTAAGTGAGGTAGGTAGGGGGAACCTGAGTTCAGGAGTGGAGGAGACTCAGCCCTTGACATTGTCCAACAGGTACGAGGTTCTTGCTCCCTGTTCGGATGAGGAAAATGGCTCTGGACAGGATGAGACAACTGACCAAGGCACCATGGTGCAGAAGGCCATTCAAGAGGGGGGAGCTAATAGACAAGTAGTCGTTATAGGGGATTCTATCATTAGGGGGGCAGATAGGATCCTTTGCAAGCCGGATCAGGAGTCTTGCATGTGTTGCCTGATCGGTGCCAGGGTGTGGGACATCTCCGACCGGCTTGAAAGGATATTGGAGCGGGAGGGGGAGGATCCAGTTGTTGTGCTCCACGTTGGTACTAACAGCATAGGCAAGGCTAGTGTGGAGGACCTGTTTGGGGATTACGAAGCACTAGGCAGGAAATTGAAGCACAGGTCCTCAAGGGTCTTAATCTCCGGATTACTGCCCGAGCCACGTGCCAATTGGCATAGGGACAAGAAAATTAGGCAAGTAAACACGTGGCTAAGGGATTGGTGTGGGAAAGTGGGATTCCACTTCATGGGGCATTGGCATCAGTTTTGGAACAGGGGGGATCTGTACCGTTGAGACGGTCTCCACCTGAACCGATCAGGTAACAATGTTCTAGGGAAGAGGATAAATAGGGTGGTCAGTAGGACTTTAAACTTCTGAGTTGGGGGGAAGGGAAAGTGAAAGCGACAGGGAGTATGGCGTTAAATGGAAAGATAAGCAGCAGGACAGCATGTGTCCAGGCGGATTTAAAATTGAGGCAGACTGAGAATGCAGAAACAAGCAAGTATAACTTAGGACATCATATGACTTCCAACATCTCTAATAATAATGAAGTTAGAATTAAGGCACTTTACCTGAATGCTCGTAGAATTCATAACAAAGCCAATGATCTAATGGCACAGATAATAGTGAATGGTTATGATGTGGTAGGCATCACAAAGACTTGGTTACAGGGGGGTCAGGACTGGCAGTTAAACCTCCATGGTTTTTCAACTTATCGAAAAGACAGAGAGATGGACAGAGGGGGTGGGGTTGCCTTGTTAGTTAAGATCAAAATTAAATCAATGGTATTGAATGACATAGCGTCGGATGATGTGGAGTCTGTGTGGGTGGAATTGAGGAACCACAAGGGCAAAAAAACATAATTGGAGTTGTGTATATACCTTCTAACAGTGGTCAGGACCAGGGACGCAACATGTACCGGGAAATAGAGAAGGCTTGTCAGAAAGGCAAGGTCACATTGATCATGGGAGACTTCAATATGCAGATGGACTGGGTAAATAATGTTGCGAGTGGATCCAAAGAAAGGGAATTCATGCAATGCCTCCAGGATAGCTTTTTGGAACAGCTTGTCATGGAGCCCAGAAGGGAGCAGGCTATTCTGGACCGAGTGCTTTGCAATGAACCAGACTCTATAAAAGACCTTAAAGTAAGGGAACCCTTAGGAACTAGCGAGCATAATATGGTAGAGTTCAGTCTGGAGTTTGAAAGAGAGAAGGCAAAATCGGATGTAATGGTGTTACAGTTAAATAAAGGTAATTATGAGGGCATGAGAGAGGAACTGACAAAAATAGACTGGAAGCAGAGGCTAACCGGGAAGACAGTAGAGCAAAAATGGCAGACGTTTGTGGGTATAATTGAGGACACCCTATAGAGGTTCATCCCCAAGAAAAGAAAGATTATCCGGGGAGGGATTAGACAACCATGGCTGACAAAGGAAGTCAGGAAATTTATTAAAGAAAAAGAGAGATCCTATAAAGTGGCTAAGAACAGTGGGAAATCAGAAGATTGGGAAGGATACAAAAACAAACAGAGGATAACAAAGAGTGTAATAAGAAATGAGAGGATCAAATATGAAGGTAGGCTAGCCAGTAATATTAGAAATGATAGTAAAAGTTTCTTTCAGTACATAAGAAACAAACGACAGGCAAAAGTAGGCATTGGGCCACTTCAAACTGATGCAGGAAGCCTAGTGATGGGAGATAAGGAAATAGCAGGAGAATTTAACAAGTACTTTGCGTCAGTTTTCACAGTGGAAGACATGAGTAATATCCCAAAAATTAAAGGGAGTCAGGGGGCTGAGTTGAGTATGATTGCCGTTATGAAAGAGATAGTGCTAGAAAAGTTAAAAAGTCTTAAAATTGATAAATCTCCTGGCCCCGATGGGATACACCCTAGAGATCTGAGAGAGGTGGCTGAGGAAATAGCAGAGGCATTGGTTGAGATCTTTCAAGAGTCACTGGAGTCAGGAAAGGTCCCGGATGATTGGAAGATGGCTGTTGTAACCACCTTGTTCAAGAAAGGATCAAGACAAAAGATGGAAAATTATAGGCCAATCAGCTTAACCTCGGTTGTTGGTAAAATTCTAGAATCCATCATTAAGGATGAGGTTTCTAAATTCTTGGAAGAGCAGAGTCTGATTAGAACAAGTCAACATGGATTTAGTTAGGGGAGGTCATGCCTGACAAACCTGTTGGAATTTTGTGAAGAGGTAACAAGTAGGTTTGACCAGGGAAACCCAGAGGATGTGGTCTATCTAGACTTTCAAAAGGCCTTTGATAAGGTGCCACACGGGAGGCTGCTGAGCAAGGTGAGGGCCCACGGTGTTCGAGGTGAGCTGCTGGGATGGATTGAGGATTGGCCTTCCAACAAAAGGCAGAGAGTTGGGATAAAAGGTTATTTTTCAGAATGGCAGCCAGTTACGAGTGGTGTCCCACAGGATTCAGTGTTGGGGCCACAGCTATTCGCATTATATATTAATGATTTGGATGGGGGGACTGGGGGCATTCTAGCGAAGTTTGCCGATGATACGAAGTTAGGTGGACAGGCAGGTAGTACTGAGGAAGTGGGGAGGCTACAGAAGGATCTAGACAGGTGGGAGAGTGGTCCAGGAAATGGCTGATGGAATTTAACGTGAGAAAGTGCGAGGTCTTGCACTTTGGCAAAAAGAATAAAAGCATAGACTATTTTCTAAATTGTGAGAAAATTAGTAAAGCCAAAGTACAAAGGGATCTGGGAGTGCTAGTCGAGGATTCTCTAAAGGTAAACATGCAGGTTGGGTCCGTGATTAAGCGAATGAAATGTTGTCTCTCATCTCAAGAGGGTTGGAATATAAAAGCAGAGTTGTGCTACTGAGACTTTATAAAGTTCTGGTTAAGGCCCATTTGGAGTACTGTGTCCAGTTTTGGTCCCCACACCTCAGGAAGGACATACTGGCACTGGAACGTGTCCAGCGGAGATTCACACGGATGATCCCTGGAATGGCAGGTCTAACATATGAGGAACGGCTGAGGATCCTGGCATTGTATTCGTTGGAGTTTAGAAGATTGAGGGGAGACTTAATATAGTTGTACAAGATAATACATGGCTTGGAAAGGGTGGACGCTAGGAAATTGTTTCCATTAGGCGAGGAGACTAGGACCTGTGGACACAGCCTTAGAATTAGAGGGGGTCAATTCAGAACAGAACTGCAGAGACATTTCTTCAGCCAGAGAGTGGTGGGCCTGTGGAAGTCATTGCCATTGAGTGAAGTGGAGGCCGGACGCTAAATGTCTTCAAGGCATAGATTGATAGATTCTTGTTGTCTCGAGGAATTCAGGGCTACGGGGAGAAAGCTGGTAAGTGGAGTTGAAATGCCCATCAGCCATGATTGAATGGCGGAGTGGACTCGATGGGCCGAATGCCCTTACTTCCACTCCTATGTCTTATGGTCTTATGGTCTTATTTAGTATACTAATACTATCTTTATACTCTTCTAATGATTCACTCGATCTCTCCTGTCTATACCTGAAATATGCTGGCCTTCTTTTTATTAATCAATCTCTCAATTTCTTTAGTCATCCAGCATTCACTATACCTACCAACTATCCCTTTCACACTGACAGGAATATACTTGCTCTGGATTCCTGTTATCTCATGACTGAAGACTTCCCATTTTCCAGCAGTCCCTTTACGTGAGAACATCTGCCTCCAATCAACTTTTGAACACTCATGCCTAATATCGTCAGAATTGGCCTTTCTCCAATTTAGAACTTCAAATTTTAGATCTGGTCTACCCTTTTCCATCGCTATTTTAAAACTAATAGAATTATGGTCGCTGGCCCCAAAGTGCTCCCCCACTGACACCTCAGTCACCTGCCCTGCCTTATTTCCCAAGGGTCGGTCAAATTTTGGACCTTCTCTACTCTGTACATCCACATCCTGAATCAGAAAATTGTCTTGCACACACTGAAGAAATTCCTCTCCATCTAAACCTTTAACACTATGGCAGTCTCAGTCGATGTTTGGAAAGCTAAAATCCCTTACCATAACTACCCTATTATTTTTAAAGATAGCTGAGATCTCCTTACAACTTTGTTTCTTAATATCCTTCTGACTCTTGAGGGGTCTATAACACAATCCCAATAAGGTGATAATCCCTTTCTTATTTCTCAGTTCCAACGAAATAACTTGCCTGGGTGTATTTTCGGGAATATCCTCCCTCAGCAAAGCTGTAATGCTATCCCTTATCAAAAATGCCACTCCCACTCCTCTCTTGCCTCCCCTTCTATCCTTCCTGTAGTATTTTTATCCTGGAACATGAAGCTGCCAGTCCTGCCAATCCCTGAACCATGTTTCCGTAATTGCAATGACATCCCAGTCACATGACCTGAGTTCAAATGCCTTCTCAGCTAGGCCTCTTGCATTGAAATAAGTGCAGTTTAATTTATTAGTCCTACCTTGTCCCTGACTGCCCTGATTGTTTGGCTCACTTCTATTCTCAGCTGTACCCGTCTCAGATCGATCTGTCTTGGGCAGATTTCAGGATGATGCGAGCAGGTATTGTAGGTTTGGAGAGTTTAAATGGATCAAACCCCAAGGTTTGGAGGAATTGTAAAGAAAGAGACGAGGGAGGACTCTGTCCCAAACCTTTAATTCTTTTCTGGTCAGTGGGGAAATGCCAGAGGGCTGGAGGTTAGCTGATGTTTTTTCCACTCTTCAGGATGGTGTTAAGAGATAGAGGGGAATTACAGATTGGTGATTATCACATTGCTGCCTGGAAAACTATTGGAGGAAGTGCCGAAGGAGTGAATTAATCTCCATTTTGAGAGGCAAGGCTTGGTCATGCACAATCAGCACGCCGCTGTCAGTGGGGGATGGGGGAATCCCTCACAAATCCGTTGGAGTTTTAAGAGGAGGTGTACAGGTCTGTGGACGAGGGAAGGGAATTGACCTGGTTTGTACAGATTTAGCACAGACTTTGTCAAGGCCCCACATGTCAAATTGATAACGAAAATAAAACCACATGTCTTCTGGAGTAAATTAGCTGCTTGGCTCCAAAGTTGATGCAGTTCGATGAGGCAGGTAGTGTTGGTAGAAGGATCGGTGCTGGGCCCTCTACCTTTTGTCATTTACATGAATGATTTGAATGCGAGCATAAGAGGTACAGTTAGTAAGTTTGCAGATGACATCAAAATTGGAGGTATAGTGGACAGCGAAGGGGGATAGCTCAGATTACAACAGGATCTGGACGAGATGGACCAATAGGCTGAAAAGTGGAAAATGGATTTTAATTCAGATAAATGTGAGGTGTTGCATTTTGGGAAAGCAAATCTTAGCTGGACTTTTTCACTTTTTACGAAGGACCTAGGGACTGTTGCTGAACAAAGAGACCTTGAACTGCAGGTTAAGAGCTCCTTGAAAGTGGAGTCGCAGGTAGATAGGCTAGTGAAAAAGGCGTTTAGTATTCTTTCATTTATTGATCAGAGTGTTGAGGACAGGAGTTGGGAGGACATGTTGGGGCTGTACAGGACATTGGTTAGGCCACTGCTGGAATATTGCGTGCAATTCTAGTCTCTTTCTTATCGGAAAGACATTGTGAAACTTGAAAGGGTTCAGAAAATATTTACAAGATTGTTGCCAGGGTCGGAGGATCTGAGCTATAGGGAGAGGCTGAACAGGCTGGGGATGTTTTCCGTGGAGCGTCGAAGTTGAGGGGTGACCTTACAGAGGTTTACAAAATTATGAGAGGCTTGGATAGGATCAATAGACAAAGTCTTTTCCCTGGGTTGGGGGAGTCCTGAACTAGAGGGCATAGGTTTAGGGTGAGAGGGCAAAGTTATAAAAGAGAGCTTAGTGGCTACTTTTTCACGCAGAGGGTGGTACATGTATGGAATGAGCTGAAGAGAATGTGATGGAGGCTGGAGTAATTGCAAAATTTAAGAGGCATTTGGATGGGTATATGAATAGGAAGGGTATGGAGGGTTATGGGCTGCATGCTGGCAGTTTGGACTTGTTTGGGTTGAGATATCTGGTCGACATGGACGGGTTGCATCGAAGGGTCTGTTTCGGTGTTGTACATCTCTATGCCTTTAGAATAGAGATCGATGTATATTAGGCTATGGAGGGCGTGGACAGGGTGAAGAGAAAACAATTATTTCTCCTTTGTCGAGGGGGCGAAAACAGGATGCCATGATTTTGATGTGAAAGGCAGGAGGTTTAGGAGGACGTGAGGAAATACCTTCTTACCTAAAGGATGTTAGAGGCCTCCAATGCACTGATTGCGATGATACTTCAGGCAAGAAACATTTAAAACGAACTTGCATATGTACTTGAAATGTCATAACACTCAAGGCGAGGGGCCCAGTGCTGGGCAGTGGGAATGATGTAGATTGAATGTAGTTTAAGCATGATAGGTCAAAGGGCCTCTTCTGTTCTATGGGATTCCATCATTCTGTAATTCTGTAATGAAGGTTCGGAATCACTTCCTAGTTTGTTCCGATCTGTTTTAAAGAAATATTTCGCAGTGCAATTTCCAACTGCTGTTGTGGTCAGCATTAGCTTCAGATTCGAGATTACAGTGCTGACCCACAAACAGAATTCTCAACTTTGTTGCAAAATTGAATAAACAAGGAAAGAAGAGGGAAACCAATGTGCAGTAGAAAAGCAGCTCTGCAACATGAGATATGGAATGACTGCATAGCTTCCGCAAAATGAAGGTCATCAATGAAAAGAATATCAAAAGATATTTGGTTATTAATGGGCCTGATGGTTAGTGAAATATTATTTCATGTATTGCTGTTTGAAGACGAGTTGCAAGTAACATTTGTCACCTAAATAGCATCAGATTAATCCAGTCTTTGGGGAGTTTAAATACAGACTTACATCTCCATGATATCATATCGTTAAAATAAACCTGTTGTAGTATTCTGTTTGTTCAAAATTATATTTAAAGAAATCATAGATTCCCAGAGGAGATATCACACAATATAAAATAAAGTCTCTGGAACTGGGTTAGCTCCAAATCTGAGAAAATTCTCCAATTCGTACAAATTGTCAGCAGCAGGAACGGGGAGATTGTTTCACAAACAACACAATGCATCTGCCAAGGCAAATGGTCGCGAAAGTATATTACACTGTCCTTACTATTGTTGGTGTTCCTGGTAAGTCTTGTTACAATTTAAATTTCCATAAATCTCTGCACTAAATCGCTCATTTCCGCTATATGACTGATAATTATTTTCTTTCCATTCAGTAAGGTAAATCTCGATATCAGCTGATAGTACCCTCACTTACTGAGTTTAAAGAAAACAGTTGTTTGATGAGGAGGCTCCTCAGTAATGTGCAGCATTTATTGTTTCTATATAGTGTGCAGAATGGATTTGCCCTAATGCCACATTGATGGGGTTTCGCTGAGCAAGGTCAAGAAAGTTTTTACCAAGACCACACTCTCTCTGTGGGAGTTCAAAGTGTGCTATTTGTCAAATGCATTTCGAAAGAACCCAGCTCTTAGTGATACCTGGTGTTTCCAATTCCTTGATGCGAAGGGATTGTGTTGGTGGGTCTTGCTCAGGCAGCGCGCTTCAAATGGGAGCCCACATCCAACAGGAGAGTAATGGGTGTGTTGGGCAGATCATTTTGGAGTGATAAGCGAAGGGCAGATGACTTTGATGATCCTAGGTGCTTTTCTTAATCAGTGGATGTGTGGAGGAATGATTTTGTGAGGGCAGATAATCAGGTTAATATGAGTTCCAAATGTGTGAGAGAAATGCACGGAGTTAACATTTCCAAACTAACTCTGTGCTGTAATTCCTCAACTGAGAAAAGAAAATTTCTGTTTATAGTTCATACACACTGTCATAGTATCCAGTGATTAATTCGAATGGTTCGTACTGTTAATCTAGATCTCCAGGAGTAACTCTGAATGAAGCTGTTACAGATCGTGGAATTGGACTGAATGGGGAATAACCTGTTATTACTGTTGCCTCGTAGACCTGGGAGAATGAGTCATTGTAGAATTGTACTGAGTGTGGGTAACTGCTCAGATATGAACTTCAGACCCAGTATTGTTGCTTTTCTCGAGATACTGACAACACAGCATTGCTGTCAGTGTGTAGCAGAATTGGGGAATATCCATGACCTCACTTGTAAATATTATTGGAAATATCTTTCAGGAGAGAGCAGTACTGAATGTGGGTCTGAATGTGTACTTGAATGCAACATCGGATTCCCGTGGCAATGTGATGCATTGAGCAGTTTTCTCTAAAATTCTAACTGGGTCTGGGTTCTTAGCCAAAGGAGAAAAACGAGCCCAGTCTCCAAGTGTTATTGAGAGCTTTTGGCAAAATACAATAACACTGAGTATGAGTTGCCAACAAGAGGGAAGCAACTCACCACCGTGGTCTTGCACAAGAAGGATTATATCTGAGGATAGAATTTAAGTCTTGGGGAACTGAATGAAAGGGAAGATTTGAATTCAGTTGTAACTAGGAACATAATTTGACTGAAACAAAGCGATGCTTCTTTAATATGACTGTTGTCATTTCTGATCTGTTCAATGATGGAGTTTGGTAATACGATGGATTACAAACGGGAAAATCTTTGTTTGAATATATTTCGTACGATGTTTATAAAGGTAAAGTGTTCTATTGGGGAAAGATAGGTGTGACTTCTTGCAAAAATGAAAATAACAGAACAAGGGCGTGAATTCAATTAATTGTCCCACAGTCATATAATGCTTCCTTAAATAATATTTTTGGGAGTGATTAATCATTCAGCAAAGTTAGAACAAACTGTAGGACATGGCTGCTCTCATTCATTATCTCGATGTTAATAACTGTGGCCATCGAGCGAGACAGATTGCCACTATTCCACTTCTGAATCTAATTACATCATTAATTTGTGATATATCATCCATCATCTATTCACAGTCAATTTTACACTGATCTTTGCTTTATGATCCATGCTCTCCTGGTGGGGAAGATGATTTGGTGACGGCTGTGCTAAAATCAGGTTTAAAGATTCGAAACATAAAGAAAATATATATGAATACATTATTTCATCAAGAAATTGACTAATATCTACAATATTATGACTGTGGTTAATACATGCGTTGAAGAACATTGCAGAGAATTAACAGTACAGAATACAGAACGTGGTGCATTGAGTACAGAAACTGTGAATGAGACCTTGACCTGATTCGATTTTACACGCCATCTGTCCACACTATGTCACGAACAGAACTCACAAAGCCATTTCCAGAACTATGACTTTTCTGTTTTATTGTGTGTGATAATGACAAACAGACTGACTCTGACGGGTGTCCAATCTCAATCACACATTGTACAGTTTTGTTCCATCACCTCTGACATTGCAGCACAGCCACATGTTCACTCTAAAGTGTGACAAACTCAGAATTGTCTTACATTTACAGAAACATGTACTATCTGCTCCTCAATTATGTTTGCCTACATTTGTAGATATATTTTAATTACGGAAAAGAAATATTCAGTTCTTAAACATATAAATTATGAACACATATCCACAATAGCGAGCCCTCAAAGAATTGAACATAATGAGAAGCCAGCTTGTTTTGGTATCAATCCTGAATACAGGTGAAGATAGTTATGATTGATGGAGGTCAATCACCTCAGTCATCTTACAGATCTGCAGGAATTCTTCAGAGTGTTGTCCCAGACACCAGAATGGAAAACGATGGCTCATCTCTACCCTTCCCTCTATCATTATTAACGAGGTAAAGCGGCTTGCGCGTGGTGTTGCAATGTTCAGCACCATTTGCAACTCCTTAGATAATGAAGAGATCTGTCTCCATATACAATGAGGTTACATAAAACTTGGGCTGACAATTTGAAAGTAACATTCACATCCCACAAGCACCAGGTAACGACCAACCCGAAAAGTGAGAATCGACCAATCTCCCATTGGCTGACTACGACATGATCATGACTGACTGCATGACCTGAGACAACCATTGACAAAGAATGAACCAGTCTGGTCATAAAACTGCTGCATGTCAGACACTATGATTTCTGTATCAATACGCTGCCTGCCTGGCTCTCCAATCCGTGCCCTCCCTCCAGAAAGCCGAGCTCAGAGATGGGATGGAATGCTCTCGATGGATCCAGCTGAGTGCAACATTCACGGAGCTCCGCATTGCGCAATACAACCAATCACCACATTCAGTACTCAAACTCTTCACCAATGCATGACCAGAAATGGATACCATCTACAAGATGCAAACTATGAACAACCAAACTCTCTTTCAACAACACCTCATAACACATGACCCATGATCAAGAGTTCAGGTGAAGAGAAACACTGTCAAATGCAAGCTTCCTCTCAAAATAAATTTCATTCCGACTTCAAAATATTGTATAGATTGATGTATCATCACCGTAGCTGGGAAATATTTCTGCAACTCCCTTCCGAAAACACTCGAATTTCCTGCACCACAGGCATTACAGATACTCAAAAATGCAGATCTCCAGTAGCATCGAAATAACGACTAGAGCTGTGTAATCAATATTGGCCTGACTAAAGCTTACATTTAGAAATTATCACTGGTACCGGCTCTGCAAGAAGACACATGTGAACCCTAACGGGGTTAGTGTCGACTGGAATTTCCTGTACAGCACAGAACAGGAGTAACATTCATAATGAAAGGTTGGATGCTTGGTGCTGTGGTCTTCCTGAATTCAGGGTTTCCCTTCTCCCAATGTATTTCCAAACTCTCGTGAGTATCAAAGTCAAGAGACAGCCCTTTTGCCTCAGTTGGCTGTGCTGGGAACAGGTCTATGTTGGCGTTCCCGACTGCAGAAAACTGTGATGACTTAAGTGAAGGATCTCTTATCTTTAAAAGTTGGTCAGTTTTAGGAGTTTCATATTTGTTACAATCAACTTAGACTGGGGATATTCATTTCAATGTGATGTTGTAAAAAGCTGTCTATTCTGGGGAGTTAGGGATGTGTGGGGGATTTCCATTTTCTTTTGTTCATTCAATGGATTTGGGTGTCACTGTCTCGGCCGACCCCCATCCCGAAATTGCCCAGAGGGCGTGTAGGAGTCACCAGACTGTCGTGCGTTTGGAGTCACTTGTAGGTCAGTCCATGTTAGGATGAATGATTATCTTCTCTAAGGGACTTTAGTCAAGGGGATGGGTTTTTCCATAACAGTTAACAACAGCTTAATGGTTACAATTAGACTATTAAGTCCACATTTTTATTGAACTCAAATTTCATTGTCAGCCATAGCAGACATTTAGTCGACAGTGTGGTGCTGGAAAAGCCCAGCAGGTCAATCAGCATCTGAGGAACAGGAGAATTGACATTTCGGGCATAAGCCCTTCATCAGGAATGCTGAGTTTTTCTACCACTACACCCTCGACTCTGATTTCCTGCATTTGCAGTCCTCACTTTCTCCTGTCATTTCGCTGAATGATCAGCATTGGACTGAATCCACAAACTCAGTGTCTGATACCAAGCAATGGTGCAATGCATTGGTCTCTCAGAACAGCTCGGGTACAATTCTGGTGACCTCCATGGAGAGTGCTGCTTACATTCTGGAGAGTCCCAGACGTAGCTTCTGCTCCGAATTTGGGAGGAGGATTTCTGTTCACAAGGAGAACTGCAGGGTTTTGGACATCAGGCAGGAAGCATTGATTCTTCTCATGATTTCCAAACCGGAAATTTGCAATGACCAATGCTTCATCAATTCAGATTTTATTTGAGTGGAGGCTGTGGTGTGCAGTCTTTAACAATGTGCGGGGAGTTCATACCAAATACAATGTTAGCATTCTTCTGATTGTAGTTGGTATCCAACCTGGAACATGGTGGTTCGATTCCCTGCTGGAAAATTCCATGTTTCAGATTGTCGTTATGTTCAATTCTGGACCAGTGGGGGGAAACAGGGAGGGGTACCGGTTCAATGCCCTATCATTTGTTCATTCGCTTTGTAGAGGGCATCCATTCCTTGACACTGGAAGGATTCACTGCCCTGTACTATAGTTATACATTGTCGATGTGCAATTCTGGAAGCAATCTGAGCTGTGGAGACTCCACAACCGAGTGCAGGAATTTTGTACTCGATGTCCATGTTTGCTGTCTGCCATTCTTCATTGATCCCAGGTGGATTTATTTGGATGTTGTGGTCTTATGAGCAACTCAAGCAGTCAGAGTAATCTGTAAAGCAAAAAAACTAAGTCCTGAGTACTCCCAAAATTTTTAGTACATAATCAATTTCTAGGAGTCATTTGATCCTTATGTGATTCCCTACTTGTTTTAAAAAGTGAAAATAATTCATTTGACAGTGATAACTAATGGTTTGGGCGTTGTGACATGCAAACATCGTTGTGCTAAAACCATCAGGCACATCGTTGTGCTAAAACCACCCTGTTAATGCCTCCTCGGTTTAGGGAAAATAACTGTTTTCTGTTCACCAAGTCCACGCCCTTCTTAACCTTATATACATCGATCTCTGTTCTAGATTCATAGAGTTATAGAGATGTACAACACGGGAACAGACCCTTCAGAACGACCCGTCCATGCCGACCAGACATCCCAACTCAAACTAGCCCAACCTGCCAGCATGCAGCCCCTATCTCTTCAAACCCTTCATATTCATATACCCATCCAAATGCCACTTAAATGTTGCAATTATATCAGCCTCCACCATATCTTCTGGCAGCTCATTGCATGAATATACCACCCTCTGCCTGAAGAAATTTCCCCTTAGGTCTCTTTTATAACTCTCCCCTCTCACCTTAAACCTATGCCGTATAGTTCAGGACTCCCCCACCCCAGGGAAAAGACTTTGTCTATTTATCCTATCCAAGCCCCTCATATTTTGTAAGCCTTAATAAGGTCACCCCGCAGGCTCCGACGCTGTAGGCAAAACATCCCCAGCCTGTTCAGACTCTCACTGTAGCTCAGATCCTCCAAACCTGGCAATATCCTTGTAAATCTTTTCTGAACCATTTCAAGTTTCACAACATGTGTCCGATAGGAAGGAGACCAGAATTGCACGCAATATTCCAACACTGGCCCAAACAATGTCCTGTACAGATGCAACATGACCTCCCAACTCCTGTCCTAAACACTCTGATCAATAAATGAAAGTATACTTAACGCCTTCTTCACTATCCTATCAACATGCGACTCCACTTTCAAGGAGCTCTGAACCTGTACTCCAAGGTCTCTTTGTTCAGCAACACTCCCTAGGCCCTTACCACTAAGTGTATAAGTCCTGCTAAGTTTTGCTTTCCCAAAATGCAGCACCTCACATTTATCTGAATTAAACTCCATTTGCCACTTCTCAGCCCATTGGCCCATCTCGTCCAGATCCTGTTGTAATCTGAGCTGTCCGCTATAACTCCAATTTTGATGTCATCTGTAAACTTACTAAATGTACCTCTTATGCTCGCATCCAAATCATTTTTGTAAATGACAAAAAGTAGAGGGCCCAGCGCTGATCCTTGTGGTACTCCACTGATCGCAGGCCTCTAGTCTGAAAAACAACCCTTCACCTCCAGCTCCACCCTCTGTCTACCTTTGAGCCTGTTCTGTGTAAAAATGACGAGTTCTCCCTGTATTCCGTGAGATCTAACTTTGCTAATCAGTCGCCCATGGGGAACCTTGTCGAATGCCTTACTGAAGTCCATATGGATCACATCTACTGCTCTTCCCTCATGAATCTTCTTTGTTACTTCTTCAAAAAACTCAATCAAGTTTGTGAGACATGATATCCCACGCGCAAAGTCATGTTGACTATCCCAAATCAGTCCTTGCTTGTCCAAGTACATGTACATCCTGTCCCTCAGGATTCCCTCCAACAACTTGCCCACCACCGTGGTTAGGCTCTGCGGTCTATAGTCTCCTGGCTTGATTTTACCGCCCTTCTTATACAGTGGCACCGCGTTTGCCAACCGCCAGTGTTCTGGAACCTCACCTTTGACTATTGATGATGCAAATATCTCAGCAACAAGCCCAGCAATCATTTCTGTAGCTTCCCACAGACCTCTGGACTTCACCTGATCAGGTTCCTGGAGATGTATCCAACTTTAACCAATTCAAGACATTTAGCACTTACTCCTCTGTAATCTGGACATTTTGTAAGATGTCATAATCTATTTCCCTACAGTCTGTATCTTCCATATCCTTTCCCACAGTAAATACTGATGCAAAATATTCATTTAATATCTCCCCCACTTTCTGTGACTCTACACAAAAGCTGCCTTGCTGATCTTTGAGGGGGTCTATTCTCTACATTGTTACGCTTTTATACTTAATATATTTGTAAAAACATTTTGGACTCTCCTCAATCTCTTGCCAAAGCTATCTCATGCCCCCGTTTTGCCCTCCTGATTTCCCTCTTACGTATACTCCTACATTCTACTACAACCCCAGCTTATCCAAGCTCCCTCTTCAAAGCTAAATTGCTATCACCCAAACAACATTCGACTGAAACACCTTTGCACTCCCTGCAATGTAATCTCATTCTCCCTATGGTACAGTGACCAGAACCACACACAATAATCCAACTGCGGCCGAAACAAAACCATGCACAGCTCCAACAGGACCTCCCAGCTCTTAAAATCTATGCCTCCGCTATGTGCCTTCTTTACGTCCCTATTAAACGATCGTGCTGCCTTCAGGGATATGTTGAAAAACACCTCAAGATGGTTCAGGTACTTTGATGTTCCCAGTGTGCTACCATTCCATGCGTAATGCTTTGTATTTTAACTTCTGCCAAATTCACGAGCTCACATTTATTTGGATTAAATTCCATCTGCCACTGCTCTGCCCATCTCACCAATCTGACCAATCTGACTATTTCTGTCCGCAAACTAAGACGATTTTTCTCACTGCCAAACACCGAGATAATATTTGTATCATCTGAAGATTTACTAATCATCCCCAACCACCTTTTCTACTCCTGCCCCCATCACACACACACGTACATATCAATATCATTTATGATTATTATAACCAATAAGGGAGACAGCACTGATCCTTGTTGTCCACCACAGGACACCAGTTTCCACTTGCACAGCCATCTACCAACGTCACCTGCCTCATCGAACTGCAACAATTTTGGAGCCAAGCAGCTAATTTACTCTGGAAGACATGTGGTTTTTGTTTGATTTATCAATCTGCCATGCGGGGCCTTGACAAAGTCTGTGCTAAATCTGTCCAAACCGTATCAATTCCCTATCCTCTTCCACAACCTGGACACCTCCTCTTAAAACTCCACCAGATTTGTGAAGCATTCCCCCCTCCCCCACTGACAGATTCATGCTAATTCTGCATGGTCAAACCTTGCCTCTCAAAATGGAGATTAATTCACTCCTTCGGTACTTGCTCCAATATTTTGCAGGCAACAATGCGACAATCACCAATCTGTAATACCTCTCTTTCTCTTTACACCATTTTGAAAAGTGGAAAAAACATCAGCTAACCTCCAGCCCTCTGGCATTTCCCCAATGACAAGGAAAGAATTAAAGGTTTGGGACAAAGTCCTCCTTCGTCTCTTTCGTTACAATTCCTTCAGACCTTGGGGCTTGATCTATTTAAACTCACCAAACCTACAACACCTGCTCGCATCATCCAAAAATCTGCTCAAGAGAGATCGATCTGTGACAGGTACAGCTAAGAATAGAAGTGAGTCAAACAGTCAGGGCCGGCAGGCACAAGATAGGACTAATAAATTAAACTGCATTTATTTCAATGCAAAGGGCCTAACAGAGAAGGCAGATGAACTCAGGGTGTGGTTAGGAACATGTGACTGAGAACCATTGCAATTACGGAAACATGGCTCAGAATGGGCAGGAATGGCAGTTTATTGCTCCAGGATACAAATACTACAGGAAGGGGAGAAAGGGAGGCAAGAGAGGAGGGGGAGTGGCACTTTTGGTAAGGGATAGCATTAAAGCTGTGCTGAGGGAGGATATTCCCGGACATACAATCAGGGAAGTCATTTGGGTGGAACTGAGAAATAAAAAAGGGATGATCACCTTATTGGGATTGTACTACAGACCCTCCAATAGTCACAAGGAAGTTGAGAAACAAACTTGGAAGGAGATCTCAGCTATCTGTAAGAATAATAGGGTAGTTATGGTAAGGGCTTTTAACTTTCCAAACATCGACTGGGACTGCCATAGTTTTGAAGGTTTAGATGGAGAGGAATTTCTCATGTGTGTACAAGATAATTTTTTGATTCAGTATGTGGCTGTACCTACTCGAGAAGGTGCAATACTTGACCGACTCTTGGGAAATAAGGCAGGGCAGGTGAGTGAGGTGTCAGTGGGGGAGCACTTTGGGGCCAGTGACCGTAATTCTATTAGTGCTAAAATAGTGATGGAAAAGGATAGAACAGATCTAAAAGTTAAAGTTCTGAATTGGAAAAAGGCCAATTTTGATGGTATTAGGCAAGAACGTTCGAAAGCTGATTGGAGTCAGATGTTCGCCGGTAAAGGGATGGCTGGAAAATGAGAAGTCTTCAGAAATGAGATAACAAGAATTCAGAGAAAGTATATTCCTGTCAGGGCGAAAGGGATAGTTGGTAGGTATAGGGAATGCTGGATGACTAAAGAAATTGAAGGTTTGATTAAGCAAAAGAAGGCAGCATATTTCAGTTATAGGCAGGATACATCGTGTGAATACTTAGAAGAGTATTAAGAAAGTAAGAGTATACTTAAGAGGGAAATCAGGAGGGCAAAACGGGAACACGAGATAGCTTTGGCAAATAGAATTAAGGAGAATCCAAAGGGTTTTTAGAAATATATTAAGGACAAAAGAGTAACTAGGGAGAGAATAGGCAACCTCAAAGATCAGCAAGGCGGCCTTTGCGTGGAGCCACAGAAAATGGGGGCGATACTAAATGAATATTTTGCATCAGTATTTGCTTTGGAAAAGGATATGTAAGACACAGACTGCAGGGAAATAGATGGTGACATCTTGCAAAATGTCCAGATTACAGAGCAGAAAGTGCTGGATGTCTTGAAACGGTGAAAAGTGGATAAATCCCCAGGGTCTGATCAGTTAGTAAGTTTGCAAATGACACCAAAATTGGTGGTGCAGTGGACAGCAAATAGTGTTACCTCAGATCACAACAGGATCAGGAGCAGAATGGCCAATGGGCTGAGAGATGGCAGATGGAGCTTAATTCAGATAAAGGCGAGATGCTGCATTTAGGGAAAGCAAATATTAGCAGGACTAATATTCTTAATGGTAAGGTCCTAGAGAGTATTGTTGAACAAAAAGACCTTGGAGTGCAGTTTCAGAGCTCCTTCAAAGTGGAGTTGTAGATAGATAGGATAATGAAGAAGGGGTTTGGTATGATTTCTTCTTTTGGTCAGAGTGTTGAGTACAGGAGTTGAGAGGTCATGTTGCGAATGTACAGGACATTGGTTAGGCCGCTGTTGGAATATTGCATGCAATTCTGATCTCCTCCCTATCGGAAAGATGTTGTGAAACTGGAAAGGGTTCAGAAAGGATTTTCAAGTATGTTGCCACGGTTCGAGAATTTGAGCTACAGGGAGAGTCTGAATAGGCTGGGGCTATTTTCATTGAAGCGTCGGAAGCTGAGGGGTGACCATATAGAGGTTTATAAAATTATGAGGAGTATTGATAGGATAAACAGACATAGTATTTTCCTTGTGGTGGTGTAGTCCAGATCTAGAGGGCATA
Organism: Hemiscyllium ocellatum; assembly: GCF_020745735.1. Classification (NCBI taxonomy): domain Eukaryota; kingdom Metazoa; phylum Chordata; class Chondrichthyes; order Orectolobiformes; family Hemiscylliidae; genus Hemiscyllium; species Hemiscyllium ocellatum. The sequence continues at coordinate 5,645,564 of NC_083440.1, read as the reverse complement.
GGTTTAGTGTGAGAGGGGAAAGATATAAAAGAGACATAAGGAGCAAATTTTTCACGCAGAGGGTGGTACATGTATGGAATGAGCTGCCAGAAGATGTGGTGGAGGCTGGTACAGTTGCAACATGTAAAATGCAGCTCGATGGGTATATGAAGGGGAAGTTTTGGAGGGATATAGGCTGGGTGCTGGCAGGTGGGACTAGATTGGGTTGGGATATCTGGTCGGCAAGTACAGGTATGACCGACGGGTCTGTTTCCATGCTGGACATCTCGATGACTCTATGACTCTATAACACACGCCGAGCTACCTGTTATTCTGTATATAAACCACCCAGAGAGGAAAACTCAGAGAGAAAGAGAGAGACAGGATCTGAGGAATATAGGATGAGATTAAAGTGGTGATGTTTACCATTCAGGTTTGTCCCAGCTCTCTCGATGGTCTCTCCCACTCCCTCTTTCCCACTGAGGACAGACCCGGCTCTAGGGGCTTGCAGTGGGTGGGGCTGGTTCAGAGAGGGAATGGGCGGTATTAAGGATCAAACTGGGATTGAGATTCAAACACTCCCCACACTCTCACGCACAGAGACAGACTCAACCACACAGACACTGACTCCCTGCTCAGTGCACATGGAAGAGACAGTGGCTGCCAGAATCTGTTTGAAATACCCCCAGGTCAGTCACGCAAAGACATCCACTCCACCCAAATCCCAGCTTATCCAGTCAGCTCCCAGCTCCCTCTTCCTGTGGCAAACCATCCACAGAGAGGGAGTACAGCCAGAGTTATTTTTGGGGGGATGATAGGGAGGGAGGGTAGGAGGTGTGAGACAAAGCAGAAAGTAAATAGTTTAGTCCAGACGACCCACTGTTTGTTCCTGCTTAGTATTTTACTGCCTTAGAATGAAAGCTGGAGATATTCTCATTCAGATCAAATTAATTTTGTCTTGTTTTTCCGACTGATCAATGTAAAAATCATAACTTTGATCAAACAGGTCACCTGTTTGTAAGGCAGCTGTACTCACTACGATAGCTTGACCAGGTCATTTTCTCATCACTGACTGGTCCAGGTTATTGATAGAGATAGAAAATTGCAGATGCTCGAATTCAAGGGAAACAAGCAGGTGGCTGGAAGAACACAGTAAGCCAGACAGCATCAGGAGATAGAGAAGTCAATGCTTAGGGTGTTACCCGTCTTCAGGATGTGGAGAGGGGGAGTGGGTGTATGGGGAACTGCAGATAAAGCAGGTGGTGGGGAGCGTGCAGGGTGGTGAGGTTGGGAGAGGTGGTCACAGGTAGAGAGTATGGACTGATTGGTCGATGGGAGGAGTGAATTCAGTTGGTAGCTGGAATGAAGCATCAATGAGAGGAATGGAAGGGATGAGTAGGGGCTGGGAAGGCAGTCGTTTGATGGGAAGGGAGGTTATTTGAAATTAGACAACTCAATGTTGAATTCTCTGGGCTGTAGGCTGCTCAGGGGGAAGATTAGGTGCTGTCCCTCCAATTTGCAGTCTGATTCGTTGCTTAACATAACTTCAGTTATTCAAGGGTTCCTTATTGTGAACGAGTGCTCATAATTTATATGTTTAAGAGCTGAAGTTTTCTTCTCAGCAACTAAATTTTAACTGTTAAAGTAACCGATTGAGAAACAGATCAACAATCCTTCTGTAAATGCAAGGCAAACAACTTTGAGTTTTTTGCATGACAGAGTTAACATTTGGAGATAGTAAGGACAGCAGATACTGAAAGGCAGAGTGGATAGAATGTGGACCTGGAAAGGCACAGCAGGTCAGGCAACCTTTGGCTATGTTGGAAGGGCAGAGGCTACGGTACAATAAACAAGCAACAAGTGACAGAGTTTGGGCTCCTGGAAGAGTCAGAACGTTTATCATCTCACGAAAAGAAGAGAAAAGCTCCTAATTCTGAGTAACGCTATGACATAGTGTATATGGATATATAAAGAGTAGAAAGGACTTGTGGCACAGGCATGGAAATAATATCTACACTAATGAGAGCGACTGCAACGGAAGGTCATGAATGTGGAATATTTACTCAGGGACAGAACACTTGGTAATGGGCGAGGCTTGCATGGTATATTAAAGCACCATGTTAAATGTTCTTTATTCAAGGCTGTTAATTTGAGGTAATGCTCTCCAACTCAGTTATAAACCAGTCTTAAAATTGCTGTTCGTTAGTTACTTGTGGAATCAGACATTTTAATTCTCATTCTTTTGGTATTTTTATTCTTATATATTGCCTTAAAGCTGATTGATACACGGCTCACTTCCTCCTCTCAAGAGGAACACATCTCAACGTGAAGAGCAGTGATTGCTGGAACATTAACTGTAGACAGATAATGAAAAGCAGATTCAACAATTATTTGTCCAAATCCAATGAAATACAGATGCCAAATATTGTCAAAATTTCCTTCTCTATATCCATCCCTTATTAACATACAAATAATGAACTAATGTAGTCATGTCCTACAACTTGTCCTGACCTTGCTGGAAGATGAATCATTCCCAAAAATATTATTTGATTCAACACAATATGTCAACAGGGCATTTTCTTGAATTAACATTGTTGACCAAACATTTTTACCTCATAATAAACACTTCTGTTTATGTCCACTCAGACATTTCACTTTGTAAAATTAGCATAAAACATATGCAATCAGCTGCAAAGTTTTTTTTCCCATTTGCGACCCATTGTATACTGACAAACTGCATTGACAGCTCCATCAGCGAACAGAACAGAAATGGGGAATGCATTATAAACGAATCATTGCATGATGCATATCATTATAGTTACAATTGCAGTCAGATATTCCATTTCATTCAGCTCCCTACACACAGTTAGATTTTATAGTCAGAGATATTCCTCCTTGCAGGCACCCACTGCAGTAGCTTCTTCCCTTTCAGTTAGGAATCCACATTTGGTTTAATTTGACGTAGAGAGATGCTCCCAGTAATGTTAGGGTACTGGGCTAAGTTGTTACCCTTGGCTAGGCACTCGCACTCAGTACAATTTTAATTGAAAGATACCCACTGAAGTACACATTACCACAGGAAACATGTGTTCCCTTCAGGTTACCGACCTCTGCACGCAACACAGTTCTACAGTGAAAGATACTCGCTGCAATACTTGCAATTGAGGTCACGGACGTTTTCCTGTTCGTGCTCCACTCTGATGACAGAAAGCGCAAGAATACTGGTTGAGACGTTCCTGCTGTAGGAGTTACCCGTACACAGTACAATACTTCGTTGACACATACTCCAAGTAACATGAAGCCACAGCAATCACAAGGTCCACCCTGAGGTAGGTGACCCCGATTCAATACAGTTGCATTATCAGTCATACCTTTGCTTAGTGTGATTAGTGAGATCTGAATCAACAGTGCAAAACATTCCATCCAATCACTGGATAATAGAGAGTGCCTCTGAGCTACAGAAAAACGATTTCTTCTCAGTTGAGTAATTACACCACAGTTAGTCTGGAACTGTTAACTGCGTGCATTGTTATCACACTTTTGGAACTCGTACTGCTCCAGTCCAGTGCAAAGTGTGTCAAGGTTTAAATGAATCCATCATGCAGCACCTGACATCAGTAAGTAGGATTCTCTGGGGAAGTAAAGACTGAACGTCAAGAGGAGAATTAAAAAAAATCTCCAAAGACAGCATACGATAGAATGTCATGCTCCAGAACACGCTGTCTTCTCAAAAAATATTGAAAGAACTGTGGATGCTGGAAATCAGAAATAGAAATTTCTGGAAATGAGCAGCACGTCAGGCTGCATGCGTTGAGAGAAATCACAGTTAACCTTTCACCTGCAGTTATTGGATCTGAATCATTAACTCTAGTTTCTCTCCACACATGCCGCGAGACCTGCTGACCTTTTCCAGAAATTTCTCTGTTGTTGTTGTTATTGTTGTTGCCCCAGTCTTCAGTATGGCACTCACCTCTGGCACTATGGCAATCATGTTCTCTAAATCTTCCAGTCTTCTCGAATACCTCATGAAATTCGTTGGATATTTTTACACCCAGCACTACAACAATAACATTTTCTCTCAAGTGAATTATTTTGGAATTGAATAAAAGGGACATTATTGCACCAGACAGTTCGATCCACTGTGATACTGAAAATGTGTTGCTGGAAAAGCGCAGCAGGCCAGGCAGCATCCACGGAACAGGAAATTCGACGTTTCGGGCATAAGCCCTTCATCAGGAACACATTTTCAGCACTGATCTTCAGCATCCGCAGACCTCACTTTCTCCTTTTGGAATTGTAAAAAATAGGACATTATTGCACCAGAGAGTTTGATCCAATGTGATACTCCCCTGATGTAAAACACACTGTATCAGTTATGTCTCAGATAGCAGTTTTGATGCAGCAGCCCTGACATTTACAATGTGCTGTGGGAATGAACATCTCAGTGTTATCGTTACTGCTAACGTTTATAAACGTCCAAGTGGGAGCTGGAAATAACATGCCCCTTCAATATTACCTTACCATCACCCAAAACACAATTTCCATCCCTCAACAGTCACAAACCAGACTGAGTTTACTCAGCATGTAAATGTGGTCTCCAATAAACTACTCCATCTGTAAATCACAATCACTGACTGGACAGATATCCTATGTGACACACAGTTCAATGATATCCCGTGCCAAGGGCAAACAGCATGAGGCACACCAGGTACAACAGGCAGTACAATGCACAAGTCTTCGTGACAATAAAAGAATTCAACAATATGCATCATCATTCATAATTTGTTAAGCAGTGTGCTTCTGATGGATATGAATCAGCTGGTTGCCCAGATATATTATCCAACTCCCCGAGTCCCTGAGACCTGACCATAAGGTCAACTGAAGGTCCCAACAGCAGGGCGACATATCAGTCCATATGGCCGGAGGTCCTTGATACCGATTGGACCCTTGGAGCGACACAACAATATCAAATATCCGAAATCAACCACCTGTCACCCCAAACAAACTTGCATTTCATCAGTGAAAAGTCATGGTGAACAATCCAGTCTCCACCGTTCTGAGACCCATGGCAAGGTAGAAGAACAGAAATTTCACAAAGTTGTCGGAGTACTGCACTCCATAGTGCAACACTATGGCCTCGAAGTTAATCAGTTTTAAAATATATCCAAAGGATTCATCTGTCAGGACTATCAAAAGAACAATAACAATAATCAAAATAATAATAATGCTTACCCAAACTGGTAGCCAAAAACTAAATAACAATCGCAAACAAACACACATGGGTGCCCCTTCACATTGACCAGTATTGTTCCAGGAATATCAAAGGGTAACAGCAACAACGGACAACATGGGAAACATCCTGGTGAACAAAGTTGTTTGATTCTCTGTGTGAGAGCTGCTTTCATTGCACTGCAGACCTCAGTGTTTGTCCTTATAAACTGCACACAACAGCACTGTCCAATGGTTAACAAATGGCACAACTCACTCAACTCTGACAGTCAAATAATTCAACATTACGCATCATAATTGGAATTTTGCACTCAACTTCTGTCCCAGTGATCTGTCCTCCCAAATATCATGCCCCGACACATCCACTGACTGAACTAAACAGACAAGATAGTCAAAGCTTTCCGTGCTGACATTCACTTCTCACTCTGTAATGACTTGTTCAACTCAGTCGTTGCCCATGTGTTGTATTTGGGCTCCCATTTGGAACCAGCTGCCTGAGCAAGATCCACCAACACAATCCCTTCGCATCAAGTAATGGGAAACATCAGATATCTCTAATAGGTAGGTTGTTACAAATCTCATCTGACCAATAACAGGCATTGAACTCCCACAGAGAGAGTGTAGTCTTGGTAAACACTTTCTTGACCAGCCAGGGCCGGTGCTCAGCCAAACCCTATCAGTGTGGCCTCAGGGCAAACCTATTCTGCACAGTATAGAGAAACAGGCAATGCTGCACATGACTGAAGAGCCTCCTCATCAAAGAAAACCATTTTCTTTGAACTCAGTAAGTGAGCATACTGACATCTGGCATCAGTATTTGCCTTGCTAAACGGAAATAAATTGATTAAGTGTCATACAGGAGAAATAAGTCTAATTTCATGCAGAGATATATACAACTTAAGTTGTTGCAAGACATACTAGGAACACCCACAACAGCAAGAATGGTGGAGTACATTTTGGCGACCATCTGGATTGGAAGGTGCATTTTGTTGTTTGTGAAATAATCTCTCCCTGCTGCTGGCAATCTGTCAGAACAGGCTAATTCTCCCGAAGTTCGAACTGACGCAGTTCCAGTGATTTTATTTTTGTACTGAATAGCATCTCCACCGGGAAACTGATTATATCTTCAAATATTTTATATCATTTTGAACAAACAAATAATGACAGTTGGTTTATTTTAATGATGTGATATCATTGCGTTTTGCCTCTCCAATTGAATACCCAAAGACTGGATTAATGTGAATCTATGTCGCATCAAAGTTAATTTCAACTTGTCTTCAAACAACAATACTTGTATTATTTCACATCCTATCAATGCCATAAATATCGGAATATCTTCTGATGTTCTTTTCCATGAAACCCTTCATTTTGCAAAGGTTATTCAGTCATTCAGTACATCATACTGACGTGGTCCTTGAGAGCTGATCTACTGCACACTGTTATCCCACTGCTCCTCTTGTTCATTGAGTTTTCCAAAACATTTGGGAAATAATGTCTGTGAACCAACACTCTAATACAGAACTTGAAGCTGAAACTGATCACAACAAGAACTGGAAATTATACTCAAACAAATACAAGAAAAGAGACTAATTCAGAACCTTCCCTTCAGAATTAGAGAATTACAGTGTCACATAGAGCAGAAGAAGCTGGGTAGGCCATCATGTTTGTCTCAACAAAATAATACTGAATCGACACCTGTTCCATTTTCCAGCACTCGGTCCAGAGCCTTGAATGTTATGACATTTCAAATGCTCATCAAGTATAGGTTAAAGGTTGTGAGATTTCCCATCTCAACTCCCTGCCCGGTTAGTGCACAGCAAACCCCTTCCATCCTCACGGTGAGAAGAGTTTTCCTCATGTGTCCCCTAAGCCTTTCAGCTTAAATATATACTGTCCTGTAATTGATACTTCGATAAAGGGCTAACAATTCCTTTTTATCTGCACTGCCCACGTCCCTCACAGTATTATATACCCCGACTTTTGCTCTAAAGAAAGCAGTCCGAGTTTATGAGCCACATTCTCCACATCTGCATGGTGACACCCCTCGCAACATTCTGAGAGCATCTCCATTGCGCTCCCTCCACTCCAATCACAGCCAACCTCTGGTGCAGTGACCAGAATTGCACACAATTCCCAATTCTGGTCTAAACAAAGTCCTGATTGATTCGGCTTTTTTGAAGTGGTGACCAAACGGTAGATGAGGGCAGTGCGATCGCCATTGTCTACATGGACTTGAGCAAGACATGTGTAAGTTGTTGGGTAAAGTTAAATCTCATGGGATTCAGGATAGCTACCCAAGTTGATCCAAAATTGACTTGATGGTAGAAGGTGTTCTGAAGCTGGATTGGTACTGGACATTTAAGAGAGTTGAAAAGCTCGCAAAACTGCACGACACAGCACAAAGTGTTCTGAACAAGCTAACAACGTAAGACATGGTCGACACAAATAGAGCAGCTAGGTTGCCACGAGACAAGAACAGATTCAAATTTGGACAATTGGTTTAAATTATGCCCCAATTTACCAAACTCCAATCAAGTTTGAATTTAGTATTTTGATAATATTAAAACCAATGAAATGATCTGATGTTTTGGGGTATACAACCGTGCATATTTGAGCAGCTGAGGGAGTACTGCCACGGAGACTGCGATCTCAAGAGCTCTCGGAAACGCTTCTGTATGTGTAGAGTGTTTGCACAGAAGAACATCGAAGCCAACCTGGAGAGAATCTACAGAGGAATATCTACAAATGAGATGCAACAAAGCTGACTGGGTTTGAAATACGATTTTGTTTGTCAATTTTAATTAGGATTTAGAGTGAGAGCTAAAAGTTATAATTAAGAGAAAGGAGTTGTAAATAGGTGTTGGTTTTAATATTCTCAGTTGGACTTAAAAATAAAGTTGTTAATTTTTACTTAAAATTGTGAGTTCTGGGAACGTTCTTTGCCTGTTGAATTTTAGCAGATTACAGCACGGGGTGACTCTCTTCTGTGATGCTGGTTTAAATGAGCAGAGAGGTTTACCCGATGTAGTAACAGTTTGGGGGCTTTCAGCCTGCGATTTGAACAGGTTTAGAAAGATCCACACTGAGATTTGGACAGATTTGAATGGATTTGGGGCATGAAAGAGCTCAGTAAATTTAAATACTTGCATGTTAGTGTCCTGGAGCTTCAAATAAAGCAGAGGTGAGTCAATTTGTTTAACTTCGGTGACTTGAGGTCGAATAAATTAAAAGTGAGAGAAATGGCTGTAAAAATTGGGAAAGAGATTTTGAGATTTGAAGATGATTCTCAAATTTGCCGAGAAAGTGTAGAAGGAAAAAAAAATGCCATACTTTTTGACTTAGCAAAGAAGTTAAATTCGGGTATCACCAAGGACAAACATAAAGCAGATATTACAAGGGAATTACTCGAATACTTAGATATATCAAAGAAACAGACAAGTGCAATAGAGGTAGAAAAACGTATATTACAATTGAGGTAAATGAAGTTGGAATATAGACAAAAAGACAGAGAAGGAAAAGAAAGGGAAAGGGAGAGAGAAGAAAGAGAGAGAGAAGCAAAAGGGAGAAAGAGAAGGTTCTCAGCTGAGTAAAAAGAGAGAGAGTTTGTACTTGAGACGTTGCGACTTAGTCACCAAAGTAAAATTAATGGAATGGAGATTAATAGAGAAGGTAGTGATATGTACAGAGGTGGCAAAACTCTGCCGCATTTTGCTGAGAAAGATGTTGAAGCCTTCGTTATTTCATTTGAAAACTTCTCTAGGCAGATGGACTGATCTGAAGATTGATGGGGAATGCTAGTTCAGCCTAAAGTGGGAGGCAGAGCTTGTGATGTCAGATTTGGAGTCAAGAGATTGTGAAGAGATCAAGCAGGCTATTTTAAGTGCTCATGAATTGGTACGAGAAGCATATAGACAACAGATCAGAATCACAAAGATGCAACCAGGTCGGACTTAATGCTGAGATCGAAAGAATTAAACATAGTCATTTTTACATATGGGTGAGTGAATGTTTTGAATATAGATAGGATCTTTGAGGCTCTGGAAGAGATTATTCTGCAGTTGGAGTTTAAACATTCACTTCCAAAGATGAGAAGAGTTCACGTGGAGGAACAGAAAGCTCAAGAAGTAAGAAGGTGAATATATGTAGGTGCGTAAGACAAGTGTCCGGCCAGAATGTTGTCAATGAGGGATCGATATTGGGAGAAGGAGAGATCCTCCACTATGAAACCAAGGTATGTGTGCATTGGTAAAAATTTACGACAGGATAATAAAGAAGCCCAAGAGGGTCGAAAATAGGTGAAAGACTTCAGGTGTTTCCACGATGGCAAAGTGGGACATGTATTGTCACAGAGCCGGTTGTTAAAAAAAAGGCATTGTGGGAAACGATATGGTAAAAGAAGCTAAGCCAGTGGCATGAGTGAAGGCTGTCAAGGAGACCCCAAGAAGAGCGGAGGAGATGCAGGAGAGTGCACAGCCTAGGGAGGGGATGGGTATGGAGTTAGTACCTAATCTCTACAAAGAATACGCATCTGTGGGTAAAGTTTACTCAGGAAGAACGGGGGAGAAGGAGAAGAAGTTATAATTTTGAGAGAGATAGGATCAAACCAGTCACTGATAGTAAGAGATGAGCGAATTTGCACTCTTTATGATCTGTTACTTGCGAGTATGGTAGGGATAGATGGACAGAAATCAAGCATTCCCTTATGTAATATCAGATTGGAGTGCCAACTGAAGACTGGGGACCTAACATTGGGAGTGAATGACAGGGTGACAGTTCCAACAATCCAGTTGGTTCTTGGGAATGATTTGGCAGGAACAAAGATGGGAGTGATACCTCTTTTTGTGAAGAAGCCCAAGAACGACACCGAAACTGAGGAGTTAAAACAGAAATATCCTGCTGTTTTCCCATACTGTGTAGTAACCAGATCCCATTCTCATAAGTCACAGCAGGAAGCAAAAACTAAAGAGAAAGATAAAGAGTTGTGTTCCAGTTAGTGGACACCCCGCTTGAGGTAATGGTGCAGGAAGAACCTGAACAGCAGAGGTTCAGACAGAAGTGTTCAGTGCTGAAGGGTTAAGGGACTTACAAAAGGAGAACAAGACAACAAAACATATAAATTTGGATGCGTACTCCAAAAAGGATGCAGAAGACATTCCAGAGAGTTATTATCTGAAAGATAGAATCCTAAAGTGGACATGGAGAACATGGCGAGTAAGTGCAGAGGAGAAATGGGCTGAAGGCACCAGATTATGTTGCCCGTAACATAGGAAGTGTTAGGGGTAGCACATGAACTAACCTGTTGGAGGTCACTGAGGTGTACATAAGTGTCAAGCTAAGGTACAAAAAGCATTTTGATAGGCCTGGAATGCACTAGAATGTGGTTTTCCTTTGCCATACCTGTCATACATGCCAAATGTTAGGTTAGCCACAGGCAGTCATAAAACCAGCACCTTTGTTGCCAATTCCACATTTGAAGAACATTTCATGTGGGTTAAAATTGATTGTGTCCGTCCCCTCCCGAGAACTAAACGTGGGAACCAGTACTTGTTATCCATATTGGATGTATCTACCAGATTTCCGGAGGCAAATCCATTACAGAGTATCAAGGCGACAAGGGTGGTAGAGGGGTTAATCGTTTAATTCATACGGTGTGAGCTACTCAAAGTGATTCCATCAGTCCAAGTGTACAATTTTACAACTTGGTGTTTAAGTAGGTGATGGATAGCTTAGATATACAACACTTTAAATCGACTGCATATAATGCTGAATCCCAGGGAGCTTGAGAAAGATGGCATTCGACCTTGAAGACCATGTTAAGAGCATACTGTCAGGATTACCCAAATGATGGCGTTAAAAGTATCTCATTCATTTTGTTTGCCATTAGAGATGCCACAAATCAACCTTCCCAGTTCACAATGTTTCGGAAAATGTAAGGGATGATGAATTCTCAGGTGAACGTTGTACAAACAGCGAAGTTTCTGTGATTGAGACTGGCTCTAATGTAATGAGAAGTACGTTGGGTTCCAAGCGATTGATTGACTTAGCGGGCTCTCTAGTCCGAGGTATATACAGACGCTTCTGATGCCAGCAACGAAAAATCAGAATGATTTGTTGCCTCCCTGGCACCAGGGTCAAGGGTAGCTCAGAGAGTGTGCATAATGTTCTCAAGGGGGAGAGAGACCAGCAGGTGGTCATTGTCCGCATTGGACCCAATGACATGGGATGGAAAAATGTTGTGATTCTGCTGCGAGATTGCAGAGCGTTAGGCAGGAATTTAAAAAGAAGGTCCTCAACAGTAGTAATATCTGAATTACTCACGGTGCTACGAGCTAGTGAAGGCAGGAATGGGAGGATAGGGCCGATGAATGGTTGGCTGAGGAGCTGGTGTCTGGGACAAGGCTTTAAGCTTTTGGATCATTTGAAGCTGTTTTGGGGTTGAAGTGACCTGCACATGAAAGACGGATTGCACCTAGGTTGGAAGGGGACTACTATACTGGTGGGATGATTTAAATTGGTAAGGTGTGATAGTGAGGAAGGAGATAAATCTGAGACTGGGATAGTTGAGAACATAGACGAGTCAACAGTCAGGGCAAACAGGGATAAGATAGGACTAATAAATTAAATTGCATTTATTTCAATGCAAGAAGCCTAACAGGGAAGGCAGATGAACTCAGGGCATGGTTAGGAACATGTGGCTGGGATATCATAGCAATTACAGAAACATGGCTCAGGGATGGACAGGACTGGCAACTTAATGTTCCAGGATACAAATGCTACAGAAAGGACTGAAAGAGAGGCAAAAGAGGAGGGGGAATGGCATTTTGATAAGGGTTAGCATTACATCTGTGCTGAGGGAGGATATTCCCGGAAATAAGTCCAATAAAGTTTTTTTGGGTGTAACTGAGAAATATAAAAGAGATGGTCACCTTATTGGGACTTTTATAGACTTCCCTTATAGTCAGTGGAAAATTGAGAAAAAAAGTTTGTAAGGAGCTCTCAGTTATGTGCAAGAATAGTAGGGTCGTTATGGTAGGGGATTTTAACTTTCCAAACATCGACTGGGACTGACATAGTTTTAAAAAAGTTTAGATGGAGAAGAATTTGTTAAATGTGGACAAGAATATTTTCTGATTCAGTATGTGATTGTACCTACTCGACAATGTGCAAAACGTGACCTACTCTTGGGAAATAAGGCAGGGCAGGTGACTTAGGTGTCAATGGGGGAGCACTTTGGGGCCAGCGACCATAATTCTATTAGCTTTAATATAGTGATGGAAAAGGATTGACCAGATCTAAAAGATGAAGTTCTAAATTGGAAGAAGGCTAATATTGATGGCATTAGGCAGCAAGTGTCAAAAGATAATCGGGGGCAGATATTCCCAGGTAAAGGGACGGCTGGAAAATAGGAAACTTTCAGAAATGAGGTAACGAAAATCCAGAGACAGTGTATCCCTGTGAGGGTGAAAGGAAACACTGATATGTACAGGGAATGCTGGATGACTAAAGAAATTGAGGATTTGGTTCAGAAAAAGAAGGAAGCATATGTCAGGTATAGATAGGATAGATCGAGTGAGTCGTTAGAAGAGTATAAAGGCAGTGGGAGTATACTTAAAAGGGAAATCAGGAGGGCAAAACGGGGACATGAGATAGCTTTAGCAAATGGATTTAAGGTGAATCGAAAGGGCTTTAACAAATAAAATAAGGACAAAAGGGTAAGTAGGGAGAGAATAGGGCCCCTTAAATATCAACAAGGCGGCCTTTGTGTGGAACTGCAAGAGATGGTGGAGATACTAACCGAGTATTTTGCATCACTATTTATTGTGGAAAAGGACATGGAAGATATAGAATGTACAAAAATAGACTGTGACATCTTGAAAAATGTCCATATTACAAATGAGGAAGTGCTGGACGTATTGAAACACATAAAAGGGCATAGATCCCTTGGACCTTATCAGGTGTGTCATAGAACTGTGTGGGAAGGTAGGGAAATGATTGCTGGGCGTCTTGCTGAGATATTTGTATAATCGATAGTCACAGGTGAGATGCCAGAAGACTGGAGGTTGGCGAACGTGGTGCCACTGTTTAAGGAAGATGTTAAGGACAAGCCAGGGAACTATAGACCAGTGAGCCTGACATCAGTCGTGGGCACGTTGTTGGAGGGAATCCTGAGGGACAGGATGTACATGTATTTGGAAAGGCAAGGACTGATGAGGGATAGTCAATATTGCTTTGTGCGTGGGAAATCATGTCTCAAAAACTTGATTGAGTTTTTAAAAGAAGTAACAAAGAGGATTGTTGAGGGCAGAGCGCTAGATGTGATCTATATGGACTTCAGCAAGTCAATCGACAAAGTTCCCTATGACAGACTGGTTAGCAAGGTTAGATCTCATGGAATACAGGGAGAACTAGCCATTTGGATACACAACTGGCTCAAAGGTAGAAGACAGAGGGTGGTCGTGCATGGTTGTTTTTGTTCAGACTGGAGGCCTGTGAACATTGGAGTGCCACAAGAATCGGTGAAGGATCGACTACTTTTCAACATTCATATAAATGATTTAGATGTGAGCATAAGAAATATAGATAGTATGTTTGCAGATGACGCCAAAATTGGTGGTTCAGTGGACAGTGAAGAAGGTTACCTCAGATTATAACAGGATCTTGATAAATGCGAGGTGCTGCATTTTGTGAAAAGAAATGTTTTCAGAACTTATGCACTTAATGGTAAGGTCCTAGGGTGTGTTGCTGAACAAAGAGAACTTGGAGTGAAGGTTCATAGCTCCTTGAAAGTGGAGTCATAGGTAGATAGGATAGTGAAGAAGGCATTTGGTATGTTTTCCTTTATTGTTCAGAGTATTGAGTACATGAGTTGGGAGGTCATGTTGCAGCTGTGCAGGACATTGGTGAGGTCATTGTTGGAATATTGCGTGCAATTCTGGTCTCCTTCTCATCAGAAAGACGTTGTGAAACTTCAAGGGGTTCAGAATAGATTTACATTGATCTATAGGGAGAGTTTGAATAGGCTAGGGCTGTTTTGCCTGAAGTGGCGGAAGCTGAGAGGTGACCTTATCGAGGTTTATAAAATCTTGAAGGGAATGGATAGAATAAATAGACACAGTCTTTTCCCTGGACTGGAGGAGTCCAGAACTAGAGGGTATGTGTTTAGGGTGAGAGGGGAAAGATATAATAAAGACCTAAGGGGCAAATTCTTCACACAGAGGGTGGTACGTGTATGGACTGAGCCGCCAGTGGAAATGTTGGAGGCTGGTACAATTTCAACATTTAAAAGGCATCTGGATGGGTATATGAATTGGAAGGTTTTGGAGGGAAATGGGCTAGTTCCTGGCAAGTGGGATTACATTGGGTTGGGATATTTGGTCGGCATGGACGAGTTGGACCAATGGGTTAGTTTCCGTGTTGTACATCTCTATGATACTCTGACTCCAGGACAGATCCGGGTGGAACCCAACCTGGGCCTCGTTGAGCAGGTTACTGCTGACCAGGTATTGCTTAAAAACACTGTTGTTGACACCTTCCTTCAGATTTTCACATTGGAGAGTGGACGGATAACTGACCATTTGCCGTTGTTTCGATGTGCAGAACGTGCCTGGGTATTTCTTTTTTCATATTTTGAGTACATGCCAGAACTATAGCTGTACTGTAACACCTTTTCTCGGCTTGTGACAATTTTTACAGACAAATGTTGTCAGGACACACAAGCTCTGCAGCACCCCATGCCTCCAATCAAACCGTGATGTCACATAGAGCGAATTAAATTGCTTGGAGACTGGTATCGTGAATATGGGAACCACAATAGGAGGCTGAAATTGATCAACTCCTCAGTAGTTTTGGTTGAAGACTGTTGCATATGCTTCAGCCTTATCTTTTGCACTGATGTCCTGAACTCCCCCGTAACTGAGGGTTTAGTTGTTAGAGAGCATGCTTATCCCTCACTTGTTTGTTTAATGTATTCATCCTCTTTCATGATGAAACATGGCAAAACTGCAGAGCTGATGCAAAAACATAAATTACTGGTGGAACACGGCAGGTCCGGTATCATCAGTGGGAGAAAAAAGTTGGGTGAGCGCTTTGCTCTGTCCAATACTTCTTGCGTTCATAAGTCGTCCTGTTTCGCAGCTTCACCAGGATATCACCTCATATACTGGTGTTCAGTCATTTTTTGTGCATGTCCTTTTGTACTCTTTATTGAACTTAGGTTGAATCCCTGGATTGATGGTCATGGTCGAATGGGAGATGAAGAATCAGAGTGTCATACAGCACAGAAATTGACTCTTCGATCCAACTCATCTACGCCATTAAGACATCCCAACCTGACCAACTGGTTGATCAGTTCACTGAGGTGGTTGGTTTTCTTGCAAATATTTCATCTCCCACCTGGGTGACATCTTCAGAGAAGAGTGGCCTCCTGATGAAGCTTTGTTGTTGCGATCTTCCTTAAATTTATACTGTTTTATCTGAATCAGTTTTAAGCTTTATAAAACAAAGAGGTCACACCTCTTTATTTCTTTTAACCTTAAAATCAAGGAAAAACATTTTTATCAATTGAAGGTTATTTAATTATTATTCACTTCAGGAATCAGAGCACATTTACACACGTATCACCCTCTGATTGAAGAATATGCCCCTTAGGTCTCTTGTATATCTTTCCCCTCTCACCCTAAAGCTCTGCCCTCTCGTTCTGGACTCCCTCACTCCAGGGAAAAGACTTTGTCTATTTATCTTACCCATGCCCCTCATAATTTTGTAAACTTCTATAAGGTCACCCCTCAGCCTCTGACGCTCCAGGGAAAACAGCCCATGCGGCATCTGGAATCAACTCTTCTTCTCTGTTTTTGAACTGAGGCTGTAATGAGTTCAGGAGCTGAGTATCCCTGGCGGAAGGCAAACTGGGGGTCAATGAGCAGGTCATTGCTGAGCAGATGCTGCTTGGTAGCACTGTTGATGATCCCTTCCATCACTTTACTGATGATCACACGTGGACTGATGGGGCGGTAATTGGCTGGCTTGGACTTGTTCTGTTTTGAGTGCACTCCATACATGGGCAAGTTTCCACTCTGTCAGTTAGTTGTCAACGTTGGACCTCAGCAGCAACTGCTTGCCTCGGGATGTAGGGTGTTCTGGAGAAAATCTCACCAGTCTCTTTGCTGGGATGTGATTAGGACCACAGCCTTTGCCTGCTAGAGGAGGTCAAGATGGATTAACCCATCAACAGTTCTGTCTGAAAAGTTTTGTGAACTGGTACAATCTTATCGTTGTATGGATGTGTTCGCCTCCTCCCATTGTTGATTATTGGGGACATATGTGTAGGCATGGTCACAAAGGCAACTGGTGGTGAGTTTAAAAGAATTCAAAATGGCGATGACACTGGGCGAGTCCTTCTGAAATCCCGACATCAGATCAAGCTCTAACGTTTCTTACTACCATTCAACATTTTAAAACTTAAATTCTGAATCTGTAAAAATTACTTTGTTCAATTTTTTTTACCCTACGATGTAAGTCTTTGTTTACTCCTGTACAGCTTCCAAATATTGCTTTTCCTTGTTAGGTAGACATACCAATAAATCAAATCAAACCTGGGGGTGCGTGGGTCACCACAGACCCGGTGAGATTAAAGGGAAAGTCCTTCATGGTAACTTCAGCTAGTGTGGGAACCAAATTTCCTCGACATTACAAACAAGCTATCCAGCTCATTGAGGGAACTCGTTACTGAGTGGGCATTCTCCAGAGAAGGATATCTTTGGAACAGTATTAGAATTAGTGACGGAACACAATATGGCTTCTGGAATAAAGCTTCTCATTCCATTAACTAATGTGATCAGAATGGTCCAATATTTAAAAGTGAATTTTGGAAATAAATATACATTTACACAAGCACTTAATGGATGTTGTCATAATCTGTTCACATTTCAAAGAAACAGTAAGTTGAACAGTGTTACAACCTGAAAATTCCTAGGCAATCCCCATGGCATTACATATTGAGCTTGGAAACGTGATACATCAGTGTTGATGCAGAGTTATCAATAAGGCTATGATTAGCCTTCCTGGTAGATGTCTTAAACTATTGAGGCTTTGTAAATCAGGATAAAAGTTGTTCTATGTACTTTGTGAAGAATGATGTTACATTTTGATGTCGTGCTCAATCCTGTACAGATACTCGAACATTGATGTCATTTATTAAGTCAGACATTTTGAATGTATTGATGATTTAATCATGGCTATTTAGACCCCTTGTGGAGCAGTGGTAGTGTCCCCAACTCCCACTTGCAAGGACTGAGTTCAAGTTCCTCCTGGACCAGAGATTTGTCTGAGCAATTTGATTGAAGTAATAGTATTCAGTGAATTCTCACACATGGCATCAGTGTTCTCGTGATACACACCTCTGAAGGAGCCAATATCTGTTTTTAAGGTCTGATAGGAGTGGTCTCCTGTTCTTGATTGATTTCTGTGCCCTGATCCAAGACACATGGAGGGACCTGTTTCTGAAAGAGAACTGTGTTTGATTGTGCCAACGCAGTGAACACCGTGAAAATTCAATAGATCAGGCGGCGTTCCAGGAGGAAGAAGCAACATTATCATTTTGAATCCAGTCTGATTCTGCATCAGAACTGCTTCTGGGAACTAGGATCTAAGGTAGGAGTATTAATCCTGTGGGAAATATGCCGCTTGGCAAACCTAAAATGAGGATGAGTCTGGTCCTAGTCACTTTACCCGAACAAGAAAGTGTCTGCTTATGTTTCTCAGGTGAGTCTGAGTTATAGATCCACTTCAATCTTACACGGTGTCTGAATCTCTCCAGGCTCTAAAACTGTCATCGGACAAAAAGCATCTGTGGACAGTCTTAAAATGGGAGAAAAATCATTTGTGGAGGATTGAGTTCATGTAGAATTTTAGTCTTGGCCATTTACTCAGGAATGTGTCAATTACGGAATGCATTTAGTGGTATCTGTGAACGCACAAAATACGTGAAATTAAAACTTTTATTTGTGCCTGAAAAGTCCGAACTGTTTAAGCCATGTGCAGAGATTTATTCAATCTGTTTTTAAGATTGCTCACTGAGCGGGAAGGTTTGTTTTCAGATGCTACATCTCCATGCTAGGTAACGTCATCAGTGAGCCTCCGGTGAAGTGCTGATATGTCCCACTTTCTATTTGTGTTTCTTGGTTCTTGTGGTGAGCGGTACAATCACTGGTTCTTTTTCGCAGAGGATTGCAGGTGGGATCAAAATCGATGTGCTAATTGATTGAGTTCCAGTTAGAACGCCACGCCTCTAGGAATTCTCATGTGCCTCTGTTTAGCTGGTCCTCGGATGGATGTGTTGTCCCGGTTAAAATGGTGACCTGCTGTGCCTATGTGATAAGATACCAGTGGTACTCGATCATATCTTTTTCTGGTTAGTTCGAGTTCATGTATCCTTGTGACTAGTTTTCTGCCTGTTTGTCTGATGGAGTTTTTGTTATATTCCCTGCAAAGTATTCTGTAAGTGGCCTTCATTTTGCTGGTTGTCCTGCTTGTAAGTTTGCCCACTGAACTGGAAAGTTTGTTTTCAGACGTTTTATTGCCATTCTAGGTGACATCATCAGTGAGCCTCAGGTGAAGTGCTGGTGTTAGAATCTGCAAAAACAATGACATTTACAAAATATCATGCAGTCATTGTAACAAACAGTATATCGAACAAACAGGCAGAAAAGTAGCCACCAGAACACATGAACACCAAATAGCCTCAAAAAGACATGACCTACTAGCCTTTCGTACAGACGATGAAGGCAAACCACTCAACTGTGCAGGGTCACTGTTGAGCCACACAGCTATGCAGGGTCAATGCTGGGTCACTCGGCTGTGCAGGGTTACTGTTGGGATAAACAGCTGTGCAAGATCAACAGCCAGAGATATGAGGGTGGCTGATCTGGTGCCATTGTGTAGGAAAGTTAGTAAGGGAACACTAGGGAATTATAGAGCACTGAGACTGTCATCAGAGGTGGGTAAACTTGAACAAAGTAACAGAACACAAACAAATATGCGATGAAGGAAGGATTGTTCATATCCGGAGGTTGTGGAGAGGCGAAAACATAGACGGGGCTCTGGAGAAACAGTATAGGTTCGGAACTTGTGGAGATGCCGACACTTGGACGGGTCTGGAAAGAGTGGAGCTTGGAGAGATACTGGCAATGGATGGCGATGAATAGATTGTTTATGTATGTAGCTAGTGGAGAGATTTACACATGGACTGCTCTCGAGAGATTGTTTAAATACGGAGCTTGTGGATAGGCCAACAAATGGACAGCTCTGGAGAGATTCTTTATGTATGGAGCTTTTGGAGAGTCCTGCATGTGGATCGCTCTGAATGGATTGTTCATATGTGGAGTTTCTAGTGAGGTCGACACGTGGACGGCCTGGAGAGAATGTTTATATGCGGAGCTTATGAACAGCCCTGCACGTGGATTGATCTGGAGAGAGTGCTTACATACGGAGCTTATGGAAAGGCCTACACGTGGACAGCTCTGGAGAGATTGTTTATCTATGGAGCTTGTGGTGAGGCGCAGACATGTACTTCTGTCGAGCTTAATTATATACGTAGCTTGTGGAGAGACCTATACGTGAATGGCTTTGGAGAGTTTGTTTATATATGGAGCATATTGAGCTGCCTATGCTTGGACCGATCTGGAGAGATTGATTGTCCATGGAGATTGTGGAGCGGCTTACTCCTGGACAGCTCTGGAGAGACAGAATATATCCGGAGCTTGTGGAGAGGCTTACACGTGGACGGCTCTTGAGAGATTGTTTATACAAGGATCTTTTGGATAAGCGGCCAAGTGGACGCCTCTGGAGCATCTGTTTATGTACGGAGCTTGTGGAGAGGCCGATCTGCGGACAGCTCTGAAGAGACTGTTTATATGTGGAGGCTGTGGTGAGGTCTACACATGGACAGCTCAGGAGAGATTGCTTTTATATGGAGCTGGTGGAGCGGCCTACATGTCGACAGCCTGGAGAGATTGTTTACAAATTAGGTTGTGGAAAGGCCTGTATGTGGATGGCTCTGGAGAAATTGTTTATATCTAGAGCTTGTGGATGAGTTCTATACTTAGACGCATCTGGATAGATTTTGTTTATGCGTAGCTTGTGGCGAGGCCTACACATGGATGGCTCTGGAGAGATTGTTTATGTATGGAGCTTGTGCAGAGACCTCCAAATGGACCCGTCAGAAGAGGTTGTTTACCTATGGAGACTGCGGAGACATTTAGACGTGGGCGGTTCTGGACAGATTTATTATATGGAGAGCTTGCAGAGAGGCCGACACGTGGACGCCTCTGGAATGATTGAGTATGTACAGAAGTTGTGCAGAAGCGTTCACATGGATGGCTCTGGAGAGATTATTGACAATAGTCAACAGACAATAGGTGCAGAAGTAGGCGATTCAGCCCTTCGAGCCTAAGCCGTAATTTTAAGCTGTGTCCTCTGATTCGGCACTCATCCATCAGCAGAAACATGTTTCCTGCTGTCAGAGTGTCCAATCCTTTCATAACCCTATATGTCTCAATCATATCCCCTCTCAGTCTTCTAAACTCAAGTGTATACAAGCCAAGTCGCTTCAGTCTTTCAGTGTAAGGTAATCCCTTCATTCCAGGAATTGACCTTGTGAACCTTCGCTACAGTCCCTCAATAACCAGAATGTCTTTCCTCAAATTTGGAGACGAGAACTACACACAGTACTCCAGGTGTGGTCACAACAGGACCCTGTACAGCTGCAGAAGCACTTCTTTGCTTCTATATTCAATCCCACTTGTGATGAATGTCAACATGCTATTAGCGTTCTTCACTACCTGCTGTACCTGCATGCTTGCCTTCATTGACTGGTGTACAAGAACACCCAGATCTCTCTGTGGAGCTTGTGGAGTTGCCTTCACGGGACTGTTCTGGAGAGATTGTCTATATACGGAGCTTGTGGAGAGGCCTACAGGTCGATGACTGTTGAAAGATTGTGTAGTTTGTTGAGGGGCTGACACGTGAATGGCTCTTGAGAGATTGTTTACATATGGAGCTTGAGGAGACGCCTACACGTGGATGGCTCTGGTGTGATTCTTTATTTCTAGACCGTGTAAAGAGGCCGACATGGGGATGGCTCAGAAGAGATTGTTTATATATGGAGCTTGTGCAGAGGTCTACATGTGGACGGCGCTGGAGAGATTGTTGATACTCAAAGTTTCTGGAGAAGCATACACGTGGGTGGGTCTGAAGAGATTGTTTATATGTGGAGCTTGTGCAGAGGTCGACATGCGGATGGCTATGAATAGATTGTTTATCTATGTGGAGATTGTGCCGAGATCGACATGTGGATGGCTCTGGAGCGATTGCTAATATTCAGAGCTTGTGGGGAGGACTACTCGTGTATGGCTCTGGAGAGATTATCTGTATATGGAAAAAATTTGGAAATGCATGCACATGGAAAGCTCTGGAGAGGTTGTTCAGATACAGACTTGTAGAGAGGGCTACTCGTTGATGGCTCTGCAGAGATTGTTTATGTGTGAAGCTTGTGGACAGCCCTACAGGTGGACGGATCTGGAGAGATTGCGTGTATATGGATCTTATGAGGAGTCCTACACGTGGATGGCTCAAGAAATTGTTAATATACGGAGTTTGTGGAGAGGCCTATACGTTGATGCATGTGGAGAGATTGTTTATATATGTAGCTGGTGGAGGGGCCAACACTTGGATGGCTCTGGCGATAGTGTTTATACATGTGGAGCTTGTGGAGGGGCTTACGCGTGGAGGGCTCTGGAGAGATTGTTTACATTCGAAGCTTGTGGAGACGCCTACACGTGGACAGCTCTGGAAAGATTGTTTATCCATAGAGTTTCTGGAGAGGCCTACACGTGGCTTGCTCTGAAGAGATTTCTTTTATATACGGAGCTTGTGAAGAGGTCTACACGTGGACTGTTCTGATGAGACTGTTTATATATGGAGCTTGTGCAGAGGTCTACTTGTGGAAAGTTCTGAAGAGATTGTTTATATACGGAGCTTGTGCAGATGTCTACATGTGGAAAGATCTGCAGAGTTTGTTTAAATATGGACCTTCCGGAGAGACCTACATGTGGACGTCTCTGGAGAGATTGTTTACATACACAGCTTGTGCCGACTCCTACCCATGGACGGCTCTGGAGAGATTGTTTTAAATTCAGAAACCGAAAGCTGAATGCTGGATTATTTTTGGATTTTTTAAACCTTTTTGTAGTTAAGTCTTTGTTTAATTTTTAGTCATAATATGACTTTTCCTTTTTTTTTGCATGCTCCGTATTAATTCTGTGGTTTAGGAAATGCAGTTTATGTTTAGATACAGCGTGCTATTGAGCGCTTCTTCATTTTTCACTTAGTATAGTTGACAGCCGGATGGATGACAAGTAGATTCAGAGATGTAATTATACAGCAGGCTCAGTCAGATAGATAAATGACTGTCAGGAAAGAGAAGTGGGAAGTTCAGACTCTCCTGCAGCTATTTCTCTGTCCGTTCTGTTTCAGGTGTTGTTGAAAGAGATTTTATCTCAGAGGTAAGTAGAAACCGTGCCCAGATCTTGGGCATTAAGAATGAATCTAACGTTAAATGGGTTTGTCGACGTTTAAAAGAATAATTGTTACCATGGGCTCTGCTATAAGGGGCACAGGCAGGAGATTCTACAGAAGTGAGTGTGAATATAGGAGATTGTGTTGTTTTTCTGCTGCGAAGGTGAAGGAGTTCTCAAAACATGTGAAGCAGATTGTCAAAGGGGAGAGTGTGAAGCTGGATTTTATTGGGAGAAATGGCATATTCAGGGAATGGGTTAAAGTTTTGCAGAGTGAGTCTAAGAAGTTAGGTAGAAGGTTACAATACATAACATCACAAGTAATAATCTCTGGTTTACTTCTGATGCCATGTTCTAATGAGGGAAGGAATAAAAGGAGAGGACTGATAAATCACTGGCTGAAGAGCTGTTGCAATATGGGGAATTCCGTTTCTTGAATCGTCTGGCAAATTGTTGGGGACAGAAAATTCCTGTTCAAAAAGGTATGTTTTGCCTGAACTGGAAAGGAACATGCATCCTCGTGGGGAGATCGAATAGTTCTTTTTCGAGAGCCTGTAAACTTTTAGAGATGGGCGTGGGGCTTCATAAATTACAGTGAAAATAGAAAGAAATGTGAGGATGGTTCTGAATCAGGAAAAGGGCAAGCTAATTCGGCAAAAACAGACAGGAACAATTCGGAGAACCAAATAATTTTGGCGAATTAAACTGAGTTTACTTAAATGAAAGAGGTCTTTCAGATCTGGCCGATGAACTCAGGGCATGTGTGGAACATAGGCCTGAGCAGTTGTAATCATTACAGAAAGCTGGCTGAGGGCAGGACAAGACAGGTTACTCAATGTTGCGGGGTTTAGATGTTATGGGAAGGACAGGAAGAGAGGCGAGACAGGAGGGTAAGTGGTACTTTTGATTCAGGAAAGCATTCCTACTGTACTTAGTGCAGCTATTGCTGATGGACAATTTGGTGAAAATCTATTATTTGAAATTAGAAATAAGAAAGGCATGGTCATCTGCATGGGATTGGACTGGAAGCACCCAACAGTGAGAAGGAAATTCAGAATCAAGTATTTCGAGCTCTCAGATATATGTAAGGATAATAAGGTTGTAAGAGTAGGGGATTTAAATTTTCCAAACACTGACTGGGACTGCCACAGTGGTCAAGTTTCGGATCATGATGAATTTCCAAAATGTTTTCAATAATTGTTTTTTTTAATCAATACATTAATATTGCAACTAGAGAAGGAGCAAAACTTGAACTGCATAGAATCCCCACAGAATGGAAACAGGTCATTCAGCCGAACAAGTCCACACTAAACCTTGGAAGAGGATCCCACCTGGACCAATACCACTATCCTATATTTTCCATGGCTAGCACACCGAACCTGCAGATCCCGAGATGCTATGGTGTAATGGGCAACAAACCAAACATGCACATCTTTGGTCTGTGGAAGAAAACCAAGAATCCGGAGGAAACTCACACAGACACAGGGAAAATATGCAAATCCCACGGAGGTCCATCGCTGCAGGGTCTCTCCTGCATTGAGGCAACAGTGTGAACCACTGAGCTGCTACGGCAGCATTTTGTAAATAAAGCAAGGCAAGTGACTGAAGTGTTAGTAGGGGAACACTTTGGCACGAGTGATCATCATCCTATCATTTTAAAAACTGTTATGGAAAAGGGTCTGTCTTCCGCTAAAGTTAGAGATCGTACTTGGAGTAAGGCATATTTTAAGGGGATAAAAATTAGTTTTGAAACGTTCATTGTAAGAAACTGTTCGCGAATGGGAAGATGAATAAGCAACGTCTGAACACATTTATTAAAATTGTTGTCAAGAATAAAAAGGAATAACTTATTAGCTGCAGACAATTGCGATCAATTGAATCTCTTGATGAGGTCACAGAGTGTAGCGGTACTCTTAAGAAGGAAATCAGGAACGCAAAGATGGGATGAATTACTTTTGCCAGATAAGGGTAAAGATCATTTTAAAAAATAAAGACTACAAATCCATTAAGTGCAAGAGAACAAATTGAGAGAGAGTATGTCCCTCTTATAATCAGTGAGGTTTAATTTGCATTGAACTTGAGACGATGGAACGGATATTAAATGAATATTTTGCGTCAATTGTGGCTGTTGAGAAAGAAATTGGTCTGACACATCTCAGGAAAATAAACATTGATGTTTTGATAACAGATTACATGATGGAAGAAGACGTGCTAGAGATCTTAGAAAATATGTAAGTAGGACCTGATCAAGAGTATCCCTGATCATTGCAGGAATTTTGGAAGGAAATTGCGAGGCCCCTAATAAAAATGTTTGTATCGTCTACATACACGGGCAAAGTATCGAACGACTGGAGGGTGGAGAAGGTTATGTCAGATTACAATGGGACCTTGATCAGAAGGGCCAATGGGCTTAGGAGTAGCAGATGGAGTTTAATTTAGATAAATGTTCAATTCTGGTCTCCCTATTATTGTAAAGATATTGTTAAACTTGAAATGGTTCAGAAAGCTTGACAAGGATTTTGTTGGGATTGGACAGTTTGAGCTACAGGGAGAGGTTGAACTGGCTGGGGCTGTTTTCCCTGGAGCATCAGAGGCTCGGAGGGTGACTTTATACCGATTTCTAAATATCATATGGGATTATGAATTCCTCAATGATTCATAAGTGACAAGGCGAACAAACGAAATCTTTTTTCAGCGCAGAGTATTCAAAATCTAGATCTAACAGATTTAAGGTTAGAGAGGAAAGGTTTACAAGGGAGCTGAGGGATAGCTTTCTCAGAGTTAGTGCATGTATGGTATGAGCTGCCAGAGGAATTGGTGGAGGCTGGTACAATTACAGCATTTAAAAGACATCTGGATGGATGTGTGAATTTACAAAAAGGTTACGTGGGATATGGGTCAAATGCTGGCAAATGGTATCAGATTAAATCAGGATATATTTTTGGTGTGGATGAGTTGGACCGAAGGGCCTGTTTCCATGGTATACAACTTGGTATAAACTTGGTTTCCATTGTATAAACGTAATTTAAAAAAAAACATTTGTTATTTCAACTTACATCGATTTGGTGTTGACCCATTGAAGGTGACATTAGATCATTTGGCAATAACTTGTTCCAGGAGGTAAGTTTTAAAGAGCCTCTTAATTCGGAGAAGGAGCTGGGTACTCGAAAGGACTGAGTGAGGGAGTCCTGAAGTGGAGACAGCTCAGTCACGCAGGATTGTTCCCACTGTCAGAGTTTGTGTTGATTCTGGCTTTCCTCACTGCCATTTCACTTTGGCCGTGCATGATTTGGTTGTGAACATAGCAGTCGAGAGTGTGGCGCTGGAAAATCACAGCACGTCAGGCAGCATTCGAGGAGCTGGAGAGTAGATGTTTCAGGCAAAAGCCCTCTATCAGGAATTTTCCTGAATTTAGGAGCTGCAGTTAGTAAGTTTGTACATGACTCCAAAATAAGAAGTGCAGTGGACAGCAAAGAAACTCACCCAGAGTACAAGTTGATCTTAATCATATGGGCCAATGGGCTGAGGAGTGGAGTTTAATTTCAATAAATGTAAGGTGCTGCATTTTGGAAAGGCAAATTAGAGAAAGACTTAATGGCAAGGTCCGAGGGAGTGTTGCTGAACAAGGAGACCTTGGAGTGCAGATTCACTATTGCTGGAAAGTGGTGGAGCAGGAAGATAGAATAGTGAAGAACGCTTTTGGTATGCTTTCCTTTATTGGTCAGAGTATTGAGTGCAGGAGATTTGAGGCAATGTTGCGGCTGTACGTGACATTGGTTAGGCCACTGTGGGAATATGACGTGCAATTCTGGTCTCCTTCCTATCAGAAGGATTTTGCGAAACTTGAAAGGATTCAAAAAATATTTTCAAGGATGTTGCCAAGATTGTAGGATTTGAGCCACAGGGAGAGGCTGAACAGGCTGGGGCTGTTTTCCCTGGAGCATCAGAGGTTGAGGGGTGACCTTATCGAAATTTATAAAATCATGAGGAGCATGGATAGGGTAAATAGACAAAGTCTTTTCCTCGGGTTGGGGGAGTCCAGAACTAGAGGGCACATGTTTAGAACGGAAGGAAAAAATTTCTAAGGGACCACAGGCGTAACCTTTTCATGCAGAGCGCGGTATGTGTATGGAATGAGCTTTCAGAGGAAGTGGTGGAGGTTGATACAATTAGAACATTTAATAGGCATCTGGATTGGACGATATATGAATAGGAAGGGTTGAGAGGGATATGGGCCTAGTGCTGGCAAATGGGACTAGATTATGTTAGGATAACTGGTCGATATGGATGCAATGGACCAAAGGGTCTTTTTCCGTGCTGTTCATCTCTTTGTCTCCATGACACTGACTTAATTCTATGAAATCCGGCATTTCTTTGACTATCACACAAATTGGTAATATTACACGACAGCAAAATATTTCACACTTGCATAGATTGACACCAGTCCAAGAAAACAAATAAATATATGAGTAATTTTGAAACATTTTGCATCGTCGAGTGAGAATGTACACTTGAGAATTTGGAGGACAACATGCATGTGTAGGTGACAGTGGTCAGTGGATGGTCAGAAAATGGAATTTGTTGAAAATTTGGACAAAGTAAATGTGTGGAGTTGGCACTGGAATACAAGCGCCAGAGGTAACAATTGAATGATTGACTGTTTCCCCGGTGATGAGCTGTGAGTCAGGGGGATGCGTTTGGGAGCTGGTTTAAAGATAGAATAAACGACCTTGGTGATGATACACTGATAAAAATGCATTTGCAATCAATAGATGAAGTTCAATCTTCTCGTGCTTTTAATTTTGTGAAGATGTGTGGATCAGAGAATTCCATAAGGAAGAGTGAACAGGTGCCTGACATTACTGTTCACCTCGCAGTGAACGATGATCCTTTCCTCCAGGTATTTTGTTGTATCCGGGTCACTGTTTGCTCAGAATGAGACTTTTTGGGCACGCTTAATTCCTCTTTTGGTGATGTTTTTGTTCAGCTTTCTACTGACTGTTGTTCCTTTCTAACAGCGCTCTGCACTGGCTTTACTCCTGCCGTTTCTTTCATGTTGTTCCTCAGATGGAGTCATTCCCTGCCCATTTGGAAAGGAGTGTTGTCATGTTGCTGCTCCTCCTTCTCCTTTCGGGCCATTCTTCACGTGGACTCCTCATTCCATTGTCTGCTACGGCTAATGTTGTTTCTCAGTTACATGGATTTATTCGCCAATTGAATTATTTTTATAACTGGATATTTCACTGCATACTTTAACTGTTCTCTGAAACATTTTTGTGTCAACACGTAAATTACTGCATTGGTGCAGCAATTGAGGTTCCGCAGCATAAATGCAACTTGTTCAAAGAGATAAAAATCATCCACGAATTTTCCGACACCATATACATATAGAATATGCAACAACCAGAGTAAAATGAAGCTGACAGATACAGCAAACAGTAAAGTCACAGATTTCTTTCGGCACTTGATCTCTTGGTCATTCTCTATTTTTTTCTGACCCCTCAGTCCCTTACGTGCCTTATTGGCTTCGAAGATGTGTCTGAACGTCAGAATATTGAGAAAGAGAATCGAAATGAATGGAAGAAGAAATCTTAAAAATGTTTCAATATATCTATAACTCACCCACAAAGGATGCTTAAAGTAACTGTTTCTGGTGTAACAGTAGAATGGAACATTGTTGATAATCCTTCCAGGTACAATTCGAAAATATTTGGGAATATTCTTTACACAAAAGAAAATGCAGATTGTTGCCAGAACTCTCTTTGCAGTTTTCACTGTGCAATACTGAGATTTAATCTGATGAAAACAAATGGCCACAAATCGATCAAAAGAAAAAGCAACAGTGAACCAGACAGAAAAATCAATTGTGACGTCAATCACGATCCAGATTACAGTGCAAACAGGAGTGATGTCCAGGAAACACCGTGGATAATAATACCATTTAAATCGAAAAAGTATGAAACCAAATATAATAAACAGGAGATCAGATGCAGCCATTGCGACCAGATAGCGAGTGGTGCATGTTGAAAGACCACACTTGTCTCCAGATAAAAATACTATCGCCGCTAGACTAACTGTAAGAGAAAGACAGATAAAAAAGACATGAAGTTTCTGATCAAGTATTTTCTGTGCCTGATGGTTTCAGCACAACGATGTTTGCATGCTTTATCTCCCAAACCACAAGTAATCACTGTCAAATGAATTATTCGCACTTTTTAAAAGACGTATGGAATCACATGAGGATCGAATGCCTACTAGAAATTGATTATGTTCTCAATACTTTGGGAAACGTCAGTAATTAGTTTCTTTTGCGTTACAGATGACTCTGAATGCTTGAGTTGCTGATAAGACCACAACATCCAAATAAATCCACCCAGGATCAATGAAGAATGGGACACACCAAACACGGACATTGAATACAAAATTCCTGCACTCGGTTGTGGAGTCTCCACAGTTCAGATTGCTTCCAGAATTGCACATCGACACTGTGTAACTATGGTACAGGCAGTGAATCTTTCCAGTTTCCAGGAATGGATTCCATGTACAAAGCGAATGAACAAATGATAGAGCATTGAACCGGTACCCCTCCCTGTTTCACCCCACTGGTACAGGATTAAACATAACAACAATCTGTAACATGGAAGATTTCAGCATTGAATCGAACCACCATGTCCCGGGTTGGTAACCCACGAGAATCAGAAGAATGCTAATAATATATTTGGTGTGGTGTGGATTCCCCCCACAATGTTCAAGATTGCACACCACAACCTCCACTCAGCTAAAATCGGAATTGGTGCAGCTTTGATCATTGCAAATTGCCGGTTTGTAATTCATGAGAAAAATCAAAGCTTCCTGCCTGATGTCCAGGTTCCTGCAGTTCTCCGTGTGAACAGAAATCCTCCTAACAAATTCGAAGCAGAAGCTCTGGCTGGGATTCTCCAGAATGTAAGCAGCACCCTCCATGGAGGTCACCAAAATTGTACCCTAGCTTGTTGTGATAGACCAATACATTGCACCATTGTTTGGTACCAGAGACTGCTTTTGTGGATTCAGTCCAATGCAGATCGTTCAGAGAGATGACAGGAGAAAGTGAGGTCTGCAAATGCAGGAGATCAGAGTCGAGAGTGTGGTGGTATAAAAGCACAGCATTCGTGATGAAGGGCTTATGCCCGAAATATCGATTCTCCTGTTCTTCATTTGCTGGCTGAACTGCTGTGCTTTTCCAGCACCACTCTCTCGACTAAATGTCTGCTTTGGGTGACAATGAAATTTGAGTTCAATAAAAATGGGGACTTAACAGTCTAATTGTAACCATTAACATGTTATTAACTGTTATGAAAAAAACCCTTAACCTTGACAAAAGTCCCTTAGAGAAGATAATCTTTCATCCTAACATGGCCTGACCTACAAGTGACTCCAAACGCATGACAATATGGTGACTGCTATACGCCCTCGGGGCAATTTCGGGACGGGGGTTGCCGAGGCAGTGACACCCACATGCATTGAATGAACAAAAGAAAATGGAGATCCCCCACACATACCTAACTCCCCAGAATAGACAACTTTTTTACAACATCACATTGAAATGAATATCCCGAATCTAAGTTGATTTGAAAAAATATGTAACTCCCAATACTGACCCACTTTTGAAGATAAGAGATCCTTCACTTGATTCATCACAGTTTTCTGCAGTAGGGAACGCTAACACATCGACCTGTTCCCAGCACAGTCAACTGAGGCAAAAGGGCTGTCTCTTGACTTTGATAATCACGAGAGTTCGGAAATCCATTGGGATAATGGACGCCCTGAAATCAGTAAGACCTCAGCACCAAGCATCCGACCTTTCACTTTGAATGTTTCTCCTGTTCTGTGCCGTACAGGAAATTCCCGTCGACACTAACCCCCTTTGGGTTCACAGGTCTCTTCTTGCAGAGACGGTAACAGTGATCATTTCTAAATGTAAGCTTTAGTCAGGCCAATTTCGATTGCCCAGCTCTAGTCGCTATTTTGAAGCTACTGGAGATCTGCCTTTTTGAGTATCTGTAATACCTGGGGTACAGGAAATTCGAGTGTCTTCGGAAGGGAGTTGCAGAAATATTACACAGCAACGGTGGTGATACAACCAAATACAATATTTTGAAGTCGGAATGAAATTTATTTTGAGCGGGAACTTGCATTTGATCATGTTTCTCTTCACCTGAACCATTGATCATGGGTCATGTGTTATGAGGTGATGTTGAAAGAGAGTTGGGTAGTTCCTAGTTTGCATCTTGTAGGTGGAATCCATTTCTGGTCATGCATTGGTGAAGAGTGTGAGTACTGAATGAGGTGATTGGTTGTTTGTATTGCACAATGAGGAACTCCGTGAATGTTGCACTCAGCTGGATCCATCGAGAGCATTCCATCCCATCTCTGAGCTCGGCTTTCTGGATGGAGGGCACGGATTGGAGAGGAAGGCCTGTAGCGTATCGCTACAGGAATCAGGGTATCTGACATGCAGCAGTTTTATGGCCAGACTGGCTCATTCTCTTGTCAATGGTTGGCACAGGTCATGCAGTCAGTCATGATACTGTCGGAGGAAGCCTATGGGAGATTGGTCAATTCTCACTTTTCAGGGTTGTCGTTACCTGGTGCTTGTGGGATGTGAATGTTACTTTCAAATTGTCAACCAAAGGTTGATGCAACCTCACTGTATATGGAGACAGATCTCTTCATTATCTAAGGAGTTGCAAATGGTGCTGAAGATTGCAACACCATGCGCAAGCCTCTTTACCTCATAAATATTGATATAGGGAAGGGTAGAGATGTGGCATTTTTTTATTATGGTGTCTGGGACAATACTCTGAAGAATTCCTGCAGATATGTGAGATGACTGAGGTGATTGAACCCCATCAGTCATAACTATCTTCACCTGCATTCAGGATTGATAGCAAAACAAGCTGGTTTCTCATTATTTTCATTTCTTTGAGGGCTCGCTATTGTGGATATGTCTTCATAACTTACATGTTTAAGAGTTGAATATTTCTTTTCCGTCTTTAAAATACATCTGTAAATGTAGGCAAATATAATTGAGGAGCAGATAGCACATGTTTCTGCAAATGTAAGACAATTCTGACTTTGTCACACTTTGGAGTGAACATGTGGCTTTGCTGCAATGTCAGAGGCGATGGAACAAAACTGTACACTGTGTGATAGAGATTGGACACCCGTCAGAGTCAGTCTGTTTGTCATTATCACACACAATAAAACAGAAAAGTCATAGTTCTGGAAATGGCTTTGTGAGTTCTGTTCGTGACATGGTGTGTACAGGTGGCGGGTAAAACCGAATGAGGTCAACATCTCATTCACAGTTTGTGTACTTAACGTACGGCATTCTGTATTCTGTACTGTTAATTCTCTGCAATGTTCTTCACTGCAAGTATTAAGCATAGTCATAATATTGCAGGTACTAGACAATTACTTGATGCAACAACGTATTAATATATATTTTCTTTATGTTTCTATAGTGCTTTAAAACTGATTGTAGCACAGCCCTCATCAAGTCCTCTTCCTCACCAGGAGAACATGGATCATAAAGCAGCGATCACTGTAAAATTAATTGCGGATAGATGATGGATCATAGGTTCAAAAATTATTGATCTAATCGGATTCAGAAGTGGATAAGTGACAATGAGTCTAGCTCGACATCCACAGTTATAATCATCGAGATAATTAATGAGAGCAGTCATGTCCTACAGTTTATTTTAACTTTCCTGAACGATTAATCACACCCAAAAATATTATTTAAGCAAACATTATTTGCCTCTGGGACAATTAGTTGAATTCACGCTGTTGTTCTGTTATTTTCATTTTTGCAAGACGTCACACCTATTTATCCCCAATAAAACACTTTAATTTGTCAACATATCACGAAATATATTCAAACAAAGTTATTCCCATTTGTCATCCATCGTATTACCAAACTCCACCAGTGAACAGATCAGAAATGAAAACTGTCATATTAAAGAAGCATCTCTTTGTTTCAGTCAAATGATGTTCCTCGTTCCAACTGCATACAAATCTTCCCTTTCATTCAGTCCCCCAAATGTTAAATTCTATCCTCAGATACACTCCTTCTTTTGCAAGACCATGGCGGAGAATTGTTTCCCTCTTGTTGGTAACTCATACTCAGTGTTATTGTATTTTGCCAAAAGCTACCAATAACACTTGGAGACTGAGCTCGTTGTTCTCCTTTGGCTAAGAACCCAGACCCAGTTATAATTTCACAGAAAGCTGCTCACTGCATCACATTGCCACGGGAATCGGTTGTTGCCTTCAGGATATTGACCCACATTCAGTACAGCTCTCAACTGAAAGAAATTTCCAATAATATTTACAATTGAGGTCATGGATAATCCCCCATTCTGCTACACATTAACAGCAATGTTGCATTTACAGATACTCGAGAAAAGCAACAATACTGGGTCAGAAGTTCATATCTGAGCAGTTACCCACACTCAGAACAATTCTACAATGACACATTCTCCCAGCACCAAGAGGCAACAGTAATAACAGGTTATTCCCCATTCAGTACAATTCCACCACCAGTAACTGCTTCATTCAGAGTTACTCTGGAGATCTAGATTAACAGTACGAAACATTCTAATCAATCACTGGATAATGTAGAGTGTGTATGAACTAAAAATAGAGATTTTCTTTTCTGAGTTGAGGAATTACACCACAGAGTCAGTTTGGAAATGTTAACTCCGTGCATTTCTCTCACACATTTGGAACTCATATTAACCTGATTATCTGCCCTCACAAAATCATTCCTCCACACATCCACTGACTAAGATCAGCACATAGGATCATCAGGGTCATCTGCCCTTCGCTTAACACTCCACAATAATCTGTCCAACCAACCCATTGCCCTCCTGTCGTATGTGGGCTCCCATTTGGAGCTCGCTGCATGATCAAGACCCACCAACACAATTCCTTCGCATCAAGGAATGGGAAGCACCAGGTATAAGTAAGAGGTGGGTTGTTACGAAATCCGTTTGACAAATTGCAGACTTTGAACTCAAACAGAGCGAGTGTGGTCTTGGTAAAAGCTTTCTTGACGGGCCAAGGCCGGTGCTCAGCCAAACCCTATCAGTGTGGAGCCAGGGCAAACCCATTCTGCACAGTATAGAGAAACAAGCAACACTGCACATTACTGAGGAGCCTCCTCATCAAACAACGATATTCTTTAAACTCAGTAAGTGAGGGCGCTATCAACTGACATCGAGATTTACCTTACTGAATGGAAAGAAAATAATAATCAGTCATAGAGCGGAAATGAGCGATTTAATGCAGAGATTTATGGAAATTTAAATTGTAACAAGACTTACGAGGAACACCAACAATAGTAAGGACAGTGTAATATACTTTCGCGACCATTTCCCTTGGCAAATGCATTGTGTTGTTTGTGAAACAATCTCTCCGATCCTTCTGCTGACAATCTGTACGAATTGGAGAATTCTCTCGGATTTGGAGCTGACCCAGTTCCAGAGACTTTATTTTATATTGTATGATATCTCCTCTGGGAATCTATGACTTTTTAAAATATAATTTTGAACAAACAGATTAGAATAACAGGTTTATTTTAACGATATGATATCATGGAAATTTAACTCCCAAAAGACTGGATTAATCTGATCCTATTAAGGTGACAAATGTTACTTGCAACTCGTCTTCAAACAGCAATACTTGAAATAATACTTCAATCACCATCAGTCCCATTAATAACCAAATATCTTTTGATATTCTTTTCATTGATGACCTTCATTTTTCCGAGGCTATGTAGTCATTCCATATCTCATGTTGCAGAGCTGCTTTTCTACTGCACATTGTTCTCCCTCTTTTTTCCTTGTTTATTCAATTTTAAAACACAGTTGAGAAACCTGTCTGTGAGTGAGCACTGTAATACAGAACCTGAAGCTGATGCTGACCACAACAACAGTTGGAACTTACACTGCGAAATATTTCTTTAAAACAGATCGGAACAAACTAGGAAGTGATTCCGAACCTTCATTTCAGAATTACAGAATGATGGAATCCCATAGAACAGAAGAGGCCCTTTTGCCTATCATGCTTAAACTACACTCAATCTACATCATTCCCACTGCCCAGCACTGGGCCCCTCGCCTTGAGTATTATGACATTTCAAGTGCATATGCAAGTTCGTTTTAAATGTTTCTTGCTTGAAGTACCATCGCAATCAGTGCATTGCAGGCCTCTAACATCCTCTAGGTAAGAAGGTATTTCCTCACGTTCCCCTAAAACTCCTGCCTTTCAGATCAAAATCGTGCCATCCTTTTATCACCTCCTCGACAAACGAAAATAACTGTTTTCTGTTCACCCTGTTCACGCCCTCCATAGCCGAATATACATCGATCTCTGTTCTAGAGTCATAGAGATGTACAACACGGAAACAGACCCTTCGGTCCAACCCGTCCATGTCGACCAGATATCTCAACCCAAACTAGTCCAACCTGCCAGCATGCAACCCATATCCCTCCAAACCCTTGTTCTTCATACACCCATCCAAATGCGTCTTAAATTTTGCAATTGTACCAGCCTCCATCACATCCTCTTCAGCTCATTCCACACATGTACCACCCTCTGCGTGAAAAAGTTGCCCCTAAGCTCTCTTTTATAACTTTGCCCTCTCTCCCTAAACCTATGCCCTCTAGTTCAGGACTCCCCTACCCCAGGGAAAGACTTTATCTATTGATCCTATCCATGCCACTCTTAATTTTGTAAACCTCTATATGGTCACCTCTCACCCTCCGACGCTCCAGGGAAAACGTCCCCAGCCTCTTCAGCCTCTCCCTATAGCTTAGATCCTCCAACCCTGGCAACATCCTTGTAAATCTTTTCTGAACCCTTTCAAGTTTCACAATATCTTTCCGATAAGAAAGAGACTAGAATTGCATGCAATTTTCTAACAGTGGCCCAACCAATGTCCTGCACAGCCGCAAAGTGTCCTCCCAACTCCTGTCCTCAACACTCTGATCAATAAATGAAAGAATACTAAACGCCTTTTTCACTGTCCTATCTACCTGCGACTCCACTTTCAAGGAGCTCTTAACCTTCACTCCAAGGTCTCTTTGTTCAGCACCAGTCCCTAGATCCTGAGTAAAAAGTGAAAAAGTCCTGCTAAGATTTGCTTTCCCAAAATGCAACACCTCACATTTATCTGAATTAAGATCCATTTGCCACTTTTCAGCCTATTGGCACATCTCGTCCAGATCCTGTTGTAATCTGATTTATCCCCCTTCACTGTCCACTGCACCTTCAATTTTGATGTCATCTGCAAAGTTACTAACTGTACCTCTTATGCTCGCATCCAAATCATTCATGTAAATGACAAAACGTAGAGGGCCCAGCACCGATCCTTGTGGCACTCCACTGATCACGGGCCTCTAGTCTGAAAAACAACCCTCCACAGTCACCTTTGAGCCAGTTCTGTATCCAAATGGCTAGTTCTCCATGTATTCCACGAGATCAAACCTTGCTAATCAGTCTCCCATGGGGAACCTTCTCAAACGCCTTACTGAAGTCCATATAGCTCACATCTACTACTCTGCCCTCAACAATCTTCTTAGTTACTTCTTCAAAAAACTCGTCAAGTTTGTGACACAACTTTTACTACACACAAAACCATTTTATTATCCCGAATCAGTCCTTGCCTTTCCAAATACAGGTATATCCTGTCCCTCAGGATACCCTCCAACAACTTGCCCACCACCGAGGGAAGGCTTACCGGTCTATAGTTCCCTCGCTTGATACTACCGCCCTTCTTAAACTGTGGCACCACGTTTGCCAAACTTCAGTCTTCTGGCACCTCACCTGTGACTCTCAATGATACAAATATCTCAGCAAGCGACCCAGCGATAACTTCTCTAGCTTCCCACAGATCTCTGGGCTTCACCTCATCAGGGGATTTATCCAACTTTAAACGTTTCAAGACATTCAGCACTTACTCCTCTGAAATCTGGACATTTTGCAAGATGTCACCATCTATTTTCCTGCATTCTATATCTTCCATATTCGTTTCCTCAGTAAATACTGATGCAAAATTTTCATTTAGTATCTTCCCCCACCTCCTCATTTTCTGGAGTTCAACACAAAGGCTGCCTTGCTGATCTTTGAGGGGGCCGATTATCTCCATAGTTACCCTTTTATCCTTAATATATTTCTAAAACCCTTTGCATTCTCCTCAATTCTCTTTGTCAAAGCTATCTCATGTCCCCGTTTTGCCCTCGTGATTTCCCTCTTAAGTATACTCATACTTTCGACTGCAACCCCAGCTTAACCAGCCTCCCTCTTCACAGCTAAATTGCTATAGCCCATACAACATTCTACTGAAAAACCTTTGCTCTCCCTGCAATGTAGTCTCACACTCCCTGTGGTACAGTGACCAGAACCACATACAATACTCCAACTGTGGCTGAACCAAAACCCTGTACAGCTCCAGCAGGACCTCCCAGCTCTTATAATCTATGACTCTGCTATGTGCCTTCTTAACGCCCCTAAAAGACGATCCTGCTTCCTTCAGGGATCTGTTGACAAACACCTCAAGATGATTCAGGTCCTTTGATGTTCCCAGTGTGCTACCATTCATTGCGTACTGCCTTGTCTTTTAACTTCTACCAAAGTCATGAGCTCACATTTTTTTGGATTAAATTACATCTGCCACTGCTCTGCCCATCTCACCATTCTGACCAATCTGACTATTTCTGTCCGCAACTTGAGACGATTTTCCTCACTGCCAAAAACCCAGGCAATATTTGTAGCATCTGCAAATTTACTTATCATCCCCAACCACCTTTCCTACTTCCGCCCCCCATCACACTCACACGTACACATCAACATCATTTATGATTATTATAACCAATAAGGGACCCAGCACTGATCCCTGTTGTCCACCACAGGAAACCAGTTTCCACTTACACAGCCACCTACCTCATCGAACTGCAACAATCTTGGAGCAAAGCAGCTAATTTACTCTGGAAGACATGTGGGTTTATTTTAGATCTCAATTTTCCATGTGGGGCCTTGTCAAAGTCTGTGCTAAATCTGCACAAACCAGATCAATTCTCTCCCCTCGTCCACAGACCTGGACACCTCCTCTTAAAACTCCAACACATTTGTGAGGCATTCCCCATCCCACACTGACAGAGCTGTGTTGATTGTGCATGACCAAGCCTTGCCTCTCAAAATGGAGATTAATTCTCTCCTTTGACATTTCCTCCAATAGTGTTCCAGGCAGTAATGTGATAATCACCAATCTGTAATTCCCCTCTATCTCTTAACAACATCCTGAAGAGTGGAAAAACATCAGCTAACCTCCAGTCTTCTGGCATTTCCCCAGTGACCAGAAAAGAATTAAAGGTTTGGGACAGAGTCCTCCCTTGTCTCTTTCGTTACAATTCCTCCTGACCTTTGGGTTTGATCTATTTAATCTCACTAAACCTACAATACCTGCTCGCATCATCCCAAAATCTGCTCAAGAGAGATCGGTCTGAGACGGGTACAGCTGAGAACAGAAGTGAGTCAAACAATCAGGGTAGGCAGAGACAAGGGAGGCAAATATATTAAACTGCATTTATTTCAATGCAAGAGGCCCAACGGTGAAGGCAAATGAACTCAGGTCATGGTTAGGAACATGTGACTGGGATGTCATCGCAATTACAGAAACATGGTTTAGGGATTGGCAGGACTGGCAGCTTCATGCTCCAGGATACAAATACTACAGAAAGGGTAGAATGGGAGGCAAGAGAGGAGGAGGAGTGGCATTTTTGATAAGGGATATCATTACAGCTGTGCAGAGGGAGGATATTCCCGGAAATACATCCAGAGAAGTTATTTCGTTGGAACTGAGACATAAGAAAGGGATTATCACCTTATTGGGATTGTGTTATAGACTCCCCAATAGTCAGAAGAAAATTGAGAAACAAACTTGTAAGGAGATCTCAGCTATCTGTAAGAATAATAGGGTAGTTATGGTAAGGGATTTTAACTTTCCAAACATCGACTGGGTCTGCCATAGTGTTAAAGGTTTAGATGGAGAGGAATTTCTTCATTGTGCGCAAGACAATTTTCTGATTCAGTATGTGGATTTCCCGAGTAGAGAAGGTGCCAAACTTGACCGACTCTTGGGAAATAAGGCAGGGCAGGTGATGAGGTGTCAGTGGGGGAGCACTTTCGGGGCCAGCGACCATAATTCTATTAGTTTTAAAATAGTGATGGAAAAGGACAGACCAGATCTAAATGTTGAAGTTCTAAATTGGAGAAAGACCAATTTTGACGGTATTAGGCAAGAATGTTCGAAAGTTGATTGGTGGCAGATATGAGCAGGTAAAGGGACAGCTGGAACATTGTAAGTATTCAGAAATGAGGTAACAAGAATCCAGAGAAAGTATATTCCTGTCAGGGTGAACGGGATAGTTGGTAGGTATAGGGAATGCTGGATGACTAAGTAAATTGAGGGTTTGATTAAGAAAAAGAAGGCAGCATATGTCAGGTATAGACAGAATGGATCGATTGAACCTTAGAAGAGTATAAAGAAAGTATTAATATACTTAAGAGGGAAATCGGGAGGACAAAACGGTATCACGAGATATCTTTGGCAAATAGAATTAAGGAGAATCCAAAGCGTTTTTACAAATATATTATGGACAAAAGTATAACTAGGGAGAGAATAGGCTTCCTCAAAGATCAGCAAGACGGCATTTGCGTGGAGCCACAGAAAATGGGAGATATACTAAATGAACATTTTGCATCAGTATTTACTGTGGAAAAGGATATGGAAGATATCGACGATAGGGAAATAGATGGTGACATATTGCAAAATGTCCAGATTACAGAGGAGGAAATGCTGGATGTCTTGAAACAGTTAAAAGTGGATCAATCCCCTGGGCCTGATGAGTTCGTAAATTTGGAAATGACACCAAAATTGGTGATGCAGTAGACAGCGAAGGGGGTACCTCAGATTACGACAGGATCTGGAGCAGATTGGCTAATAGTCTGAGAGGTGGCAGATGGAGTTCAATTCAGATAAATTGGAGATGCTGCATTTAGGGAAAGCAAATCTTAGCAGGACGTATACACTCAATGATAAGGCCCGAGGGAGTGTTGTTGAACAAAGAGACATTGGAGTGCAGGTTCAGAGGTCCTTGAAACTGGAGTCGCAGGTCGATAGGATAATGAAGGCGTTTGGTATGACTTCTTCTATTGGTAAGAGTGTTGAGGACAGGAGTTGAGAGGTCATGTTGCGCCCGTACAGGACATTGGTTAGGCCACTGTTGGAATATTGCTTGCAATTCTGGTCTCCTTCCTATCGGAAAGATGTTTTGAAACTTGAAAGGGTTCAGAAAAGATTTTCAAGTATGTTGCCAGGGTTGGAGATTTGAGCTACAGGGAGAGGCTGAATCGGCTGGGGCTATTTTCCCTGGAGCGACAGAGGCTGAGGGGTTACCTTATAGAGCTTTATAAAATTATGAGGAGCATTGATAGGATAAACAGATAAAGTATTTTCCTAGTCGTGGGGTAGGTCAGATCTAGAGGGCATAGGTTTAGGGTGAGTGGGGAAAGCTATAAAAG
Source organism: Hemiscyllium ocellatum (assembly GCF_020745735.1). Classification (NCBI taxonomy): domain Eukaryota; kingdom Metazoa; phylum Chordata; class Chondrichthyes; order Orectolobiformes; family Hemiscylliidae; genus Hemiscyllium; species Hemiscyllium ocellatum. Next base: position 5,605,158 of record NC_083440.1, on the reverse strand, counting down.
AGACCCAAGGGGCAACGTTTTTTCACGCAGAGTGTGGTGCATGTATGGAATGAGCTGCCAGAAGATGTGATTGATGCTGGCACAATTGCAACATGTAAAATGCAGCTAGATGGGTATATGAATGGGAAGGTATGGACTGATGTGGGCTGGGTGCTGGCAGGTGGGACTAGATTGGGTTGGGATATCTGTTTGGCATGTACAGGTTTTACCGAAGGGTCTGTTTCCATGCTGACATCTCGATGACTCTATGACTCCATAACTCACGCCGGGCTACCTGTTATTCTGTATATAAACCAATCAGAGAGGAAAACTCAGAGAGAACGAGAGAGACAGGATTTGAGGAATATATGATGAGATTAAAATGGTGATGCTCGCCATTCAGGTTTGTCCCAGCTCTCTCAATGGTCTCTCCCACTCCCTCTTTCCCACTGAGGACAGACCCGGATCCAGGGGCTTGCAGTGGGAGGGGCTGGTTCAGGGAGGGAATGGGCGGTATTAAAGGATCAAACTGGGATTGAGATTCAAACACACCCCACGCTCTCACGCACAGAGACAGACACAACCACACAGATACTCACTCCCTGCTCAGTGCACATGATGGAATGGACAGTGGCTGCCAGAACCTGTTTGAAATACTCCCAGGTCTGTCACGCAAAGACATCCTCTCCACCTAAATCCCAGCTTATCCAGTCAGCTCCCAGCTCCCTGTCACTGTGGCACACCTCCCACAAAGTGGGAGTACAGCCAGTGTTATTTTTTTGGGGATGAGAGGGAGGGAGGTGTGAGAGAAAGCAGCAGTTCAATTTAGTCGAGACGGCCCTCTGTTTGTTCCTGCTTAGTATTTTAGTGCCTTTCAATGAAAGCTGTAGATATTCTCATCCAGATCACATTCTTTTTGTATTAGGTTTTCCGACTGATAAATTTCAAAATCATAACTTGCGATTGCCGGGAGTCAAACCTAGGTCACCTGTTTGGAAGCCAGCTATACTCACCACGATAGCACCATCACTGTCCACGTTACCTCAACATCTTCCCCAAACACATTTTGGAAAGACCTTTGTCATGACAAATGAAAGGTGATATTGGGTCATGTGACAGTATCTGTTTAACAAAAAGGCAGATTTGATGGAGCACCTTAAATCGGAGGGGGTGCTGGGTCATTGTAAGGTACAGAGAGAGAGTCCATGAGTCTCTCTGGTTGGGCTGGGATTCCCTGCCAATCCATTAGCTGGTTCATGTAAAGGAAGGAATAAAGATACGGAATGATACGTGATTGAATGGAAATGAAGCACATTACTGTTGAAAATAAACTTGCAGTTAGAAGACACAGACTGTTTTAATAGATCATTATTTACTCGTTAGAATAGAAGAGTTTTCCGCCCTTTTGACGAGATTTAAATTCAGTGTGGAAGAGTGGAGGGGACTCTGTCATTGTGTTTCCCTCTCTGCGCCTGGAGGGAACAATGATCCTTTCCGCCTGCTCATTTCTTTATGTATCCGTGTCATCCACTGATAACTGATTACTTGTCAGGAATGCATCTTTTGTGCCTGTCTGACTCGTCTTTAGGTTATGCTTTTGTTGTTCAACTTTCTACTCACAGTTGTTCCTTGCTAATTGCACTTTGTCCTGGATTTTTTCCTCCAGTCTCTTTTTTTTGTTCCTCAGATGGAGTCCTTCCTTGCCTATTTGAAACGGAGTGTTCTCATGTTGCTGCTCATCCTTCTCCTTTTGGGCCATTCTTCACGAGGACTCCTCGCTCCGTCTGCTGCAGCGAATGTTGATTCTAAGTTACATAGATTTATTCACCAATTGAATTATTTTTATAACTGGATATTTCACTGCATATTTTATGGTATATTTTATAGTAAGCATAAATTCTACAAGTGAGATGGTTTGCACCTTAATAGGTGAGGGACCAACATTCTGGCAGATAGGTTTTCTACTGCAACACCGCTGCATTTTAACTAAGTAGCGGGGGAGAGGGGACAAAATGTTCGTTTAAAAAGGAAATTGAAGGGAAAGTTAGAACAACAGAAGTCAAGAAAGACAACTGTATCAATGAGGCAGAACGCTCGGAAAGGGATCATGCTGTAAGATTGAGTGAAATAAGGGTTGGTGGGAAGGGTGAGAGCAGTAACAAATTAAAAATACTATATATGAATGCACGAAGCATTTGACATAAGATGGATGAGCTTGAGGCTCTGTTGGAAATGGGCAGATACGGTATTGTGGGAATAACTGAGACGAGGCTCCAAGTGGACAGGGCCGGGGAAGTGAATATTCAAGGTTACACGTGCTACCGTCAGGACAGACTGAGCAGCAGAGTGGGGGTGGGGTGGACTCGTTGGTAAGGGAGGATATTCAGACCCTTGCGCGGGGGCACCAAGAGTCAGGGGATGTAGAGTCAGTGTGGATAGAGCTGCGAAGTACTAAGAGTAAAAAGACTCTCTTGTGAGTCATCTACAGGCCCCCACACAGTAGTCTGGATTTCGGATGTAAGATGAATCAGGAGCAGAAATTTGCCTGTCGCAAAGATGTTACGACAGTTGTTATGGGGGATTTTAACATGCAGGTAGACTGGGAGAATCAGGATGGTATTGGACCTCAAGAAAGAGACTTTGTGAAGTGCCTCAGAGATGGATTCTTAGAGAAGCTGGTGCTGGAGCCGACCAGGGAGAAGGCAATTCTGGATCTGGTATTGTGTAACGAACCAGAGTTGGTCAGAGACCTCGAAGTGAAGGAGCCATTGGGAAGTAGTGACCATAATACATTAAGCTTCAATCTGCAATTTGAGAGGGAGAGGGTACAGTCGGAAGTGACAGCACGTCTGTCGAATAAAGGGAACTATGGAGATATGAGGGAGGAGCTGGCCAAAGTTCAATGGTGCAATACCTTAGCAGGGATGAACAATGGCGGATATTTCTGTGTATCATGCAGACGTTGGAGAATCAGTCCATTCCTAAAAGGAAGAAAGATCCCAGGAGGAGGCATAGGCGGCCGTGGCTGACGAGGGAAGTTAAGAAACGTATGAAGTTAAAAGAGAAAAAGTATAACATAGCAAAGATAAGTGGGAAAACTGAGGACTGGGAAGCTTTTAAAGAGCAACTGAGGATTAATAAGAAGGAAATACGTCGAGGAAAAATGAGGTACGAAGGTAAACAGGCCAATAATATAAAGGAAGATAGTAAAAGCTTTTTTCAGTATGTGCAAGGCAAAAAAAAATTGGTTAGGACTAAAATTGGGCCCTTGAAGACAGAAACTGGGGAATATATTAGGGGAACAATGAAATGGCAGAAGAATTAAATGGGTACTTCAGATCTGTGTTCACTGGGGAAGACACAAGCAATCTCTCTGAGGTAACAGTGGCTGAAGGAACTGAACTTAAGGGAATCTATATTTGTAAGGATTTGGTGTTGGAGAGACTGTTAGGTCTGAAGGTTGGTAAGTCTCCGTGGCCTGATGGTCTACATCCCAGGGTACTGAAGGAGGTAGCCTGGGAAATCGCGGATGCATTGGTGATTATTTTCCAGGGTTCGATAGATTCGGGGTTGGTGTCCTGAGGATTGGAGGGTGGCTAATGTTATACCACTTTTTAAGAAAGGTGGGAGCGAGAAAGCAGGAAATTATAGAACAGTTAGTCTGACCTCAGTGGTGGGAAAGCCGCTGGAGTCTATTATGAAGGATGAAATTACGGCACATCTGGATAGAAGTAACAGGATAGGACAGAGTCAGCATAGATTTATGAAGGGGAAATCATGCTTGACTAATCTTCTTGAATTTTTTGAGGATGTAACTCTGAAGATGGACGAGGGAGACCCAGTGGATGTAGTGTACCTGGACTTTCAGAAAGCTTTTGATAAAGTCCCACACAGGAGTTAAGTGAGAAAAATTAGGGCGCATGGTATTGGGGGAAAGTACGAGATTGGATTGAAAATTGTTTGGCTGATAGGAAACAAAGGGTAGTGATAAACGGCTCCATTTCAGAAAGTCAGGCAGTGAACAGTGGGGTACCACAGGGATTCGTGCTGGGACCACAGCTTTTTACAATATGTGTTAATGATATAGAAGATGGTATCAGCAATAACATTAGCAAATTTGCTGATCATACAAAGCTGGGTGGCCGGGTGAAATGTGATGAGGATGTTAGGAGATTGCAGGGTGACCTGGACAAGTTAGGTGAGTGGGCAGGTGCATGGCAAATGCAATTTAATGTGGATAGAACAGGAAGGCAGATTACTACCTCAATGGAATCAATTTAGGTAAAGGGGCAGTACAGAGAGATCTGGGTGAACTTGTACACCAGTCAATGAAGGCAAGCATGCAGGTACAGCAGGTATTGAAGAATGCCAATAGCAAGCTGGCGTTCATAACAAGAGGAATTGAATATAGAAGCTAAGCGGTGCTTCTGTAGCTGTACAGGGCCCTGGTGAGACCACACCTGGAGTACTGTGTGCAGTTCTGGTCTCCAAATTTGAGGAAAGACATTCTGGCTATTGAGGGAGTGCAGCGTAGGTTCACGAGTTCAATTCCTGGAATGGCGAGATGACTTTACACTGAAAGACTGAAGGGACTGGGCTTGTATGGCCTTGAGTTTAGAAGACTGAGAGGGGATCTGATCGAAACATACAAGATTAGGAAAGGATAGGACACTCTGGCAGCAGGAGACATGTTTCCGCTGATGGGTGTGTGCTGAACCAGAGGACACAGCTTAAAAATACGTGATAGACCATTTCGGACAGAGATGAGGAGAAAATTCTTCACCAGAGAGTGGTGGCTGTGTGGAATGCTCTGCCCCACAGGGCAGTGGAGGCCCAGTCTCAGGATTCATTTAAGAAAGAGTTGAATCGAGCTCTCAACGATAGTTGAATCAAGGGTTTTGGTGATAGGCAGGAAGAGGATACTAATTAGGAATTATCAGACATGATCCTATTGAATGGCGGTGCAGGATCGAAGGGCTAAATGACCTAATTTTGTAGATATTGTATATTGTCTATTGTCTAACTGGTTTATGTATCACCATATAAATAAGTGCATTTGTGCAGCAACTGAAATTCCGCAGCATATATGCAACTTCTCAAAAGAGATGACAATCAGTTGGATCCAAGGAAGAACCAGCTTGAAAGAATCTTAAGACAAGCAACAACCACAACAGTATGAAGCTGCTGGATATGGCAAACAGTAAAGTCACAGAATTCTTTCTGCTCTCTATCTCTGGATCATTTTCTATTTTTCTCCGACGCCTTAGTCCCTTACGCATCTTCTCAGCCTCGAAGATGTGTCGGGCAGTCAGAATGTTGAGAAAGCGAATAAAAGTGAATGGTAACATTGGTGTTAAAAAATGTTCAGAATATTGAAAACTTTCCCACCGGTCACGAAAATAACTGGACCTCGTTTTACAGTACCATGAAACATTGTTAATATTTTTTCCTGTTTTATATCGAAAGCAGTTGGGAATGTTCTTTCAAGAAAACAAAATGCAGGTTGTTACTACAACTCTCTTCGCAGTTCTCGCTGAACAATATTTATTTTTCCTCTGATGAAAACATATGGCCATAAGTCGATCAAAAGCATAAACGACAGTGAACCAGACAGAACAATCAACGGTCAAGCAGTTCAGGAGATAGATAACACTACAAACAGGAGTGGTGTCCATAAAACACAGTGGATAATAATAATATAGAAATCGATTCAGTATGATGTCGAAAACAGTGAACGGCAGATCAGATGTTGCAATGGCCACCAGATAGTGAGTGGTGCATGTAGAAAGATCGCACTTCCACCGAGCTAAGATTATAATCACCACTTGACTAACTGTAAGTGAGTGAGAGAGAAGAATAAACAGACTTGAACTCACTGATAAAACATTCTCTGATGCCTGAGCCCAGATGTAAATAATGACACAAAGATAATTGTTGTTCCATGTCATACAATGTTTAAAGAATCTGAACTACAGCAGCAACCCTTCTCTAAATGAATAATGTGCATTTTTCAAAAGAACTCGAACGAACATTAACAGCAGGTTACTCTCTGAAACATGATCATGCACTCAACATTTTTTGGGGGTTGGCAGTGGTTGATTTCACCTGGTGTATAGACTGGCTGGAAAATTCCCTTATACCACAACATCCATACAAAAGCACTTCGATTCAGGAAAACAAAAAAAAATGGGAGAGACACCTAATCAGTACAATTCTTCGTTGACACACACACCAAATAACATGAGGCCGCATCAATCACGGGGTCCACCCTGAAGTTGGTGACCCCAATTCAGTCCAGTTGCATTATCAGTCATACCTTGCTTAGTGTGATCAGTGAGATCTGAATCAACAGTGCACAACATTCCATTCTATCACCGAATAATACAGAGTGCCTGTGAGCTACAGACAAACGATTTCTTCTCAGTTGAGTAATTATACCACAGAGTTAGTTCGGAAATGTTAACTGCATACATCGCCATCACACTTTAGGAACTCGCACTGCTCCAGTCCAGTGCACAGTATGTCAAGATTTAAATGTATCCATCATGGAGCACCTGATATCAGTGAGCAGGATTCTCTGGGAAGTAACGACTGAACTTCTCAACAGAAGAATAAAAAAATCTCCAAAGACAGTATATGATAGAATGTCACGCGCCAGAATACGCTGTCTTCTCAAAAAATATTGAAAGAACTGTGGATGCTGGAAATCAGAAATAGAAATTTCTGGAAAAGAGCAGCACATCAGGCTGCATGTGTGGAGAGAAATCACAGTTAACCTTTCAGCTGCAGTTATTGGATCTGAATCATTAACTCTGACTTCTCTCCACAGATCCCACGAGACCTGCTGACCTTTTCCAGAAATTTCTCTGTTGTTGTTGTTATTGTTGTTGCCCCAGTCTTCAGTATTGAACTCACCTCTGGCACTATGGCAATCATGTTTGCTAAATCTTCCAGTCTTATCGGATACCTCACGAAATTCGTTGGATATGTTTACAGCCAGCAGTACAACAATAATATTTTCCCTCAACTGAACTATTTTGGAATTGTAAAAAATGGGACATTATTGCACCAGAGAGTTGATCCAATGTGATACTCCCATGATGTAAAACACACTGTATAGTTACTTCTCAGATAGCAGTGTTGATGCAGCAGCCCTGACATTTACAAAGTGCTGTGGGAATGAACAACTCAGTGTTCTCGTTACCGAAACATTTAAAAACGTCAAAGTGCGAGCTGGCAATAACAAATCCCTTCAATATTATCTTACCCTCACACCAAACACAATTTCCATCCCTCAACAGCCACAAAGCAGTCTGGGTTTACTCAGCATCTAAATGTGATCTCCAAAAAACTATTCCATTTGTAAACCACAGTCACTGTCTGGACAAACATCCTGTGTGACACACAGTTCAATGATGTCTCCTGCTATGGGGCAAACAGCATCATGCACACCAGGGACAACAGGCAGTACAATGCGCAAGGCTTTGTGACAATCAAAGAATTCAACAATACGCATCATCATTCATAATTTTTTAAGCAGTGTGCTACTGATGTATATGAATCAGCTGATTACCCAGATATATTATTCAACTCCCCGAGTCCCTGAGACCTGAACATAAGGTCAACTGAAGGTCCCAACAGCAGGGCTAACTATCAGTCCATATGGCCGGATGTCCTTGATCCCAGTTGGACCCTTGGAGCTACACAACAATATCCAATATCAGAAATCACCCACCTGTCACCCCAAACCAACTTGCCTTTCATCAGTGAAAAATCCTGGTGAACAATCCAGTCTCCACCGTTCTGAACCCCGTGGCGAGGTAGAAGAACAGAGATTTCACAAATTTGATGGAGTACTTCACTCCATGGTGTAACAATATGGACTCGCGGTGAATCAGTTTTAAAACATATCCAGAGAATTCATCTGTCAGTACCATCAAAATAACGACAACAATAATAAAAAAGAACTCTTATCCAAACTGGTAGCCATAGACTAAATAACAATCGCAAACAAACACACATGAGAGCCCCCTCACATTGACCAGTCTTGGTCCAGGAATATCCAAGGGTAACAGCAACAACGGAAAACATGGGGAACATCCTGGTGAACAAAGTTGTTTGATCCTCTGTGTGAGAGCTGCTTTCACTGCACTGCAGACCTCAGTGTTTGTCCGACTAAACTGCACACAAGAGCTCTGTCCAATGTTTACAAATGGCACAATTCAGTCATCTTTTTGACAGTCAAATAATTCAACATTACGCATCATAATTGGAATTTTGCACTCAAAACCTGTCTCAGTGATCTGTCCTCCCGAATATCATGACCCCACAAATCCACTGACTGAACTAAACAGACAAGATAGTCAAAGCTTTCCTTGCTGACATTCACTTGTCACTATGTAATGACTTGTTCAACTCAGTCGTTGCTGACGTGTTGTATTTGGGCTCCTATTTGGAAACAGCTGCCTGAGCAAGATCCACCAACACAATGTTTTCGCATCAAGTAACGGGAAACAGCAGGTATCTCTAATAGGTGGGTTGTTACAAATCTCATCTGACCAATAGCAAGCTTTGAACTCCCATAGGGAGAGTGTGGTCTTGGTAAACACTTGCTTGACCAGCCAGGGCCGGTGCTCAGCCAAGCCCCATCAGTGTGGCCTCAGGGCAAACATATTTGTACAGTATGGAGAATCAGGCAATGTTGCACATTACTGAGGAGCCTCCTCATCAAAAACCTATTTTCTTTGAACTCAGTAAGTGAGGATACTAGCATCTGGCATCAGAATTTGCCTTGCGAAACTGAAATAAATTGATGAAGTGTCATACAGTAGAAATAAGTCTAATTTCATGCAGAGACATATACAACTTAAGTTGTTGCAAGACTTACGAGGAACACCCACAACAGCAAGAATGGTGTAGTGTATTTTGGCGACCATCTGTATTGGAAGATGTATTTTGTTGTTTGTGAAATAATCTCTCCCTGCTGCTGGCAATCTGTCGGAATAGGATAATTCTCCCGAAATTCGAACTGATGCAATTCCAGTGATTTTCTTTTGATACTGAATGGCCTCTACATCGGGAAACTGATTATATCTTCAAGTATTTTATGTTATTTTGAACAAACAAATTATGACAGTAAGTTTATTTTGATGATATGGTATCATTGCGATTTGCCTCTCCAATTGAATACCCAAAGACTGCATTAATCTGAACCTATTAGGCATCAAAGTTAATTTCAACTTGTTTTCAAACAACAATACTTGAATTATTTCACATCCTATCAATGACATAAATATCGAAATATCTTCTGATGTTCTTTTAAATGAAGCCCTTCATTTTGCTAAGGTTATTCAGTCATTTCAGTACCTCATGCTGTCGAGCTCATTGGGAGCTCTTCTACTGCACACTGTTATCCCACTGCTCTACTTGTTCATTCAGTTTTCCAAATCATTTGGAATATATTGTCTGTGAATCAGCACTCTAATGCAGGACTTGAAGCTGAAACTAATCACAACAAGAACTGGAAATTATACTGAAACAAATACGAGAAAAGAGACGAATTCATAACCTTCCCTTCAGACTTAGAGAATGACAGTAACACATGGAGCAGTAGAATCTGGGCAGCCATCATGTTTGTCCAAACAAAATTATACTGAATCGACATCCGTCCCATTTTCCAGCACTCGGTCCAGATTCTTGAATGTTATGACATTTCAAGTGCTCATCAAGTACAGTTTAAAGGTTGTGAGTTTTCTTATCTCAACTCCCCTCCCAGTCAGTGTACAGCAGACCCTTTCCATCCTCACGGTAAGAAGAGTTTTTCTTATGTCTCCCCTCAGCCTTTCAGCTTAAATATATCCTGCCTTGTAATTGGTCATTCGACAAAGGGGAACAATTCCTTTTTATCTGCACTGCTCACATCGCTCACAGTATTATTTACCCCGATTTTTGCTCTAAAGAACGCAGTCCTAGTTTATGAGCCATCTTCTCCACAGCTGCATGGCGACACCCCTAGCAACATTCTGTGAAAATCTCCTTTCCGCTCCCTCCAGTCCAATCACAGCCAACCTTTGGTGCAGTGACCAGAATTGCACACAAGTCTCCAATTCTTGTCTAACTAAATTCCTGATTGATTCGGCTTTTTTGAGGGCTGTGCGATAGCCATTGTCTACATGGACTATCGCAAGACCTTTGACAAAGTATTGCATGTGTCGGTTGTTGGGTAACGTTAAATTTCATGGGATTCAGGAGAGCTCCCCAACTGGATCCAAAACGGGCTTGATGGTAGAAGATGTTCTGAATGTGGGGAGTTACTGTACATTTAAGGGAGTTGAAATGATCGCAAAATTGCCTGACACAGCACCAAGTGTTCTGAACAAGCTAACAACGTAACACATGGTTGACACAAATAGTGCAGATGGGTTGCCATGAGACAAGAACAAATTCAAATTCTGACAATTGGTTTAAATTATGCCCCAAGATACCAAACTCGATCAAGTTTGAATTTAGTGTTTTGATTATGTTCAAACCAATGAAATGATCTGATGTTTAGGGGTATAAAACCGGGCATTTTTGAGCAGTTGAGAGAGAACTGCCACCGAGACTGCTAGCTCAAGAGCTCTCTGAAACGCATCTGTGTGTGGAGAGTGTTTAAGAACATCGAGGCCAACCGGGAGAGAATCTACAGAAGAAAATCTACAAAGGAGATGCAGCTAAGCTAACTGGGTTTGAAATACGATTTTGTTTTTTAAATTTTAATTGGGATTTTCTGTCCGTATGGTATTGTAGAGTGTGAGCTAAAAGTTATATTTAAGAGAAAGGAGTTGTAAATAGATGTTGGTTTTAATATTCTTGGTTAGACTTGAAAATAAAGTTGTTAAATTTTACTTTAAACACTGGCCTCTGGGATCGTTCGTTGCCTCTTGAATTTTAAAAGATTACAGCACGGGGTGACTCTCTTCTGTGATGCTGGTTTAAATGAGCAGAGGGGGTTACCCTATGTCATAACAATTTGGGGGCTTTTATCCTACACTTTGAACAGGTTTAGACAGATCTACGCTGAGATTGGACAGAGTTGAATGGATTTGGGGTATGAAAGAGCCCAGTAGATTTAAATACTTGCATGTTAGTGTCCTGGAGCTTCACATAAAGCAGAGGTGAGTCAATTTGTTTAATTTAGGTGACTTGTGGTCGATTAAATTAAAAGTGAGAGAAATGGCTCTTAAAATTGCGAAAGAGATTTTGAGATTTGAAGATGATTCTCAAATTTGCCGAGAAAGTTTAGAAGGAAAGAAAAAGGGCATACTTTTCGAATTAGCAAAGAAGTTAGATTCGGGTTTAACCAAGGACAAAAGTAAAGCAGATATTATAAGGAAAGTACTCAAACACTTAGATATATCAAAGAAACAGACAAGTGCAGTAGAGGTAGAAAAGCTTATATTACAAATGAGGAAAATGAAGTAGGAATATCAATAAAAAGACAGAGAAGGGAAAGAAAGAGAAAGGGAGAGAGAAGAAAGAGAGAGAGAAGCAAAAGGGAGAAAGAGAAGGTTCTCAGCTGAGTAAAAAGAGGGAGTTTGTGCTTGAGAAGTTGCGACTTAGTCAGCAAAGTAAAATTAATGGAATGGTGATTAATAGAGAACGTAGTGATACGTACAAATATGGCAAAACTCTGCCGAATTTTGCTGAGAAAGATGTTGAAGCCTTCTTTATTTCATTTGAAAACATCTCTAGGCAGATAGAGGGATCTGAGGATTGATGGGGAATGCTAGTTCAGCCTAAAGTGGGAGGCAGAGCTTGTGATGTCAGATTTGGGGGTCAAGAGATTGTGAAGAGGTCAAGCAGGCTATTTTAAGTGAGCAATAAATTGGTGGGAGAAGCATATAGACAATAGATCGGAAATACAAAGATGCAACCAGGTCAGACTTAATGTTGAGATCGAAAGAATTAAACATAGTCATTTTGACATATGGGTTAGTGTTTTGAAAATAGATAGGACCTTTGAGGCTCCATGAGATATTATTCTGCAGGAGGAGTTTAAACATTCACTTCCAGAGATGATAAGAGTTCACGTGGAGGAACAGAAAGCTCAAGAAATAAGAAGGTGAATACATGTTGGTGCATAAGGCAAGTGTCCGGCCAGAATGTTGTCAATGAGGGATAGATCTTGGGAGAAGGAGAAATCCTCCACTATGAAACCAAGATATGAGTGCACTGGTAAGAATTTACGACAGGATAAAAAAAAAACCAAAGAGGGTGGAAAGTAAGTGAAAGGCTTCAGGTGTTTCCAGTATAGTAAAGTGGGACATGTATTGTCAAAGAGCCGGTTGTTAAAGAAAGGCATTGTGGGAAACTATGTGGTAAAAGAAGCTAAACCAGTGGCATTAGTGAAAGCTGTGAAAGAGACCCCAAGAAGAGCTGAGGAGATGCAGGAGAGTGCACAGCCCCGGCGGGGTCTGGGTATGGAGTTAGTACCTGATCTCTACAAAGAATACACATCTGTGGGTAAAGTTTACTCAGAAAGAACGGGGGAGAGGGAGAAGAAGTTATAATTTTGAGAGAGACAGGATCTAAACAGTCACTTATAGTAAGAATGAGCGAATTTGCATTCTTTATGATCTGTTACTTGAGAGTGTGGTAGGGACAAATGAACAGAATCAAGCATTCCATTATGTAAGATCAGGTTGAAGTTGCAACTCAAGACTGGGGGCTTAAAATTGGGAGTGAATGACAGAGTGTCAGTTCCAACAATCCAGTTGGTTCTTGGGAATTATTTGGCAGGAACAAAGGTGGGAGTGTCACCTCTTTTTGTGGAGAAACCCAAGAACGACACAGAAACTGAAGAGTTAAAACAGAAATATCGTGGTATTTTCCCATACTGTGTGGTAACCAGATCCCACTACCATAAGTCACAGCACGAAGCAAAAACTAAAGAGAAAGATAAAGAGTTGTGGTCCGGTTCGTGGACACCCCGCTTGAGGTAATGGTGCAGAAAGAACCCGAACACGCAGAGGTTCAGTCAGAAGTGTTTAGTCCTGAAGGGCTAAGAGACTTACAACAGGAGAACAAGACAACAAAAGATATAAATGTGGATGCGAACTCCAAAAAGGATGCAGAAGATATTCTGGTGAGTTATTATCTGAAAGATAGAATTCTAAGGTGGACATGGAGAGCATGGCGAGTTATTGCAGAGGAGAAATGGGCCGAAGGGCACGAGACTGTGTTGCCCGTAACAGAGGAAATGTTAGGGGTAGCACATGAACTAACCCGTTGGAGGTCACTGAGGTGCACGTAAGTGTCAAGCTAAGGTACAAAAAACATTTTGTTAGGCCTGGAATGCACGAGGATGTGGTTCTCCTTTTCCATACGTGTCAGACATGCCAAATGTTAGGTTAGCCACAGACAGTGTTAAAACAAGCACCTTTGTTGCCAATTCCACATTTGAAGAACGTGTCATGCGGGTTATAATTGATTGTGTCAGTCCCCTCCCGAGAACTAAACGTGGGAACCAGTCCTTGTTCACCATATTGGATGTATCTACCAGATTTCCCAAGGCAAATCCATTTCAGAGTATCAAGGCGAAAAGGGTGTTTGAGGGGTTAATATTTTTTTCACACGGTATGAGCTACTCAAAGAGATTCTGTCAGTCCAAGGATACAATTTTACTGCTTGACTGTTCAAGGAGGTTACATCGACTACTTATAATTCTGAATCCCAGGGAGCTTGAGAAAGATGGTATTAGACCTTGACGGCTATGTTGAGAGCATATTGTCAGGATTTCCCAAATGCTGGCGATAAAGGTATCCCATTCATTTTGTTTGCCATGAGATATGCCTCAAATCAACCTACCCAGTTCACAATGTTTTGGAAAATGTAGGGGATGATGAATTCTCAGGTGAACGTGGTACAAACAGCCACGTTTCTGTTATTGAGACTGGCTCTGATGTAATGAGAAGAACGTTGGGTTCCAAGCGATTGATTGGCTTAGCGAACTCTGTAGTCCGAGGTACATCCAAACGCTTCTTATGCCAGCAAAGAAAAATCTGAATGGTTTGTTGCCTCCTTGGCACCAGGGTCAAGGGTAGCTCAGAGAGTGTGCATAATGTTCTCAAGGGGGAGAGGGACCAGCAGGTGGTCATTGTCCACATTGGACCCAATGACATGTGAACAGAAAACGTTATGATTCTGAAGCGAAATTGCAGAGTGTTAGGCAGGAATTTAAAAAGAAGGTCGTCAACAGTAGTAATATCTGAATTAATCCCGCTGCTACGAGCCAGTGAGGGTAGGAATGGGAGGATAGAGCCGATGAATGCATGGCTGAGGAGCTGGTGTATGGGACAAGGATTTACGTTTTTGAATCATCGGAAACTGTTTTGGGATAGAAGTGAACTGTACATGAAGGATGAATTGCACCTCGATTGGAAGGGGACTAATATATTGGTGGAAGTATTTAAACTAGTAAGGTGTAATACTGAGGAAGGAGATCAATCTGATACTGGTATAGTTGAGAACAGTCAGGGCAGATAGAGAGAAGATAGGACGAATAAATTAAACTGCATTTATTTCAATGCAAGAGGCCAAACAGTGAAGGCAGATGAACTCAGGGCATGGTTCGAGATATGGGACTGGGATATCATGGCTCAGGGATGGACAGGACTGGCAGCTTAATGTTCCAGGAAGGACTGAAAGAGAGGCAAAAGAGGAGGGGGAATGGCATTTTTGATAAGGGATAGCATTACAGCGGTGCTGAGGGAGGATATTCCCGGAAATAAATCCAAGAAAGTTATTTGGGTGTAACTGAGAAATAAGAAAGGGATGATCACCTTATTGGGATTTTTATAGACTTTCCTAATAGTAAGTGGAAAATTGAGAAAAAAAATTGTAAGGAGATCTCAGTTATCTGTAAGAATAATAGGGTAAGTTATGGTGGGGGATTTTAACTTTCCAAACATCGACTGGGTCTGACATAGTTTTAAAAGTTTAGATGTGGAGGAATTTGTTACACGTGTACAAGAATATTTTCTGATTCAGTATGTGGATGTACCTACTCGACAATGTGCAAAACGTGACCTACGCTTGGGAAATAAGGCAGGGCAGGTGACTGAGGTGTCAATGGGGGAGCACTTTGAGGCCAACGAGTATAATTCTATTAGCTTTAAAATAGTGATGGAAAAGGATCGAGCACATCTAAAAGTTGAAGTTCTAAATTGGAGGAAGGCTAATATTGATGGTATGAGGCATGAACTGTCAAAAGATGATCGGGGGCAGATATTCGCAGCTAAAGGAACGGCTGGAAAATGGGAAGCCTTCTGAAATTAGGTAACGAGACTCCTGAGACAGGGTGTCCCTGTGAGGGTGAAATGAAAGACTGGTAGGTATAGGGACTGCTGGATGACTTCAGAAATTGAGGGTTTGGTTCAGAAAAAGAAGGAAGCATATGCCAGGCATAGATAGGATAGATCGAGTGTGTCCTTAGAAGAGTATAAAGGGAAGTGATTGATGGGTCTTTTGCTGAGATATTTGTAACACCGATAGTCACAGGTGAGGTGCCAGAAGACGGGAGGTTGGCTAACGTGGTGCCACTGTTCAATGAAGGTGGTAAGGACAAGCCAGGGAGCTATAGACCATTGAGCCTGACATCAGTCGTGGAGAAAGTGAGGTCTGCAGATGCTGGAGATCAGAGCTGAAAATGTGTTGCTAGAAAAGCGCAGCAGGCCAGGCAGCATCCAAGGAACAGAAGATTCTACGTGTCGGGCATTCCTGAAGAAGGGCTTATGCCCGAAACGTCGAATCTCCTGTGCCTTGGATGCTGGCTGACGTGCTGCGCTTTTCCTGCTCCACATTTTCAGCTGACATCAGTTGTGGGCAACTTGTTGGAGGGAATACTGAGGGGCAGCATGTACATGTATTTTGAAAGGCAAGGACTGATAGTCAACATGGCTTTGTGCGTGGGAAATCTTGTCTGACAAACTTGATTAAGTTTTTAAAAGAAGTAACAAAGCGGATTGTTGAGGGCTTCAGCAAGGCATTCGACAAAGTTCCCTATAAGAGGCTGGTTAGCAAGGTTAGATTTCATGGAATACAGGGAGACGTAGCGATATGAATACAGAACAGGCTCAAAGATAGAAGACAGAGGGTGGTGGTGCAAGGTTGTTTCTTTTTTAGACTGGAGGCCTGTGAACAGTGGAGTGCCACAATGACCAGTGCAGGGTCGACTGCTCTTCAACATTTATATGTATGATTTAGATGAGAGCTTAAGAGGTATAGTTAGTAAGTTTGCAGATGACACCAAAAATGGAGGTGTTGTGGACAGTGAAGAACGTTACCTCATATTTTAACGGGATCTTGATCAGATAGGCCAATGGACTGAGAAGTGGCAGGTGGAGTTTTATACAGATCTCGGCGAGCTGCTGCATTTTGGGAAAACACATGTTTTCAGGACTTATGTACTTCATGGTAATTTCCTAGGGTGTGTTGCTGAACAAAGAGACCTTGGAGTGAAGGTTCATACCTCCTTGAAAGTGGAGTCAAAGGTAGATAAGATAGCGAAGATGGCATTTGGTATGTTTTCCTTTATTGGTCAACAGTATTGAGTTCAGGAGATGGGAGGTCGTGTTGCAGCTGTGCAGGACATTGGTGAGGCCACTATTGGAATATTGCGTGCAATTCTGGTCTCCTTCCTATAAGAAAGACGTTGTGAAACTTCAAGGGGTTCTGAATAGATTTACATTGAGCTAAAGGGAGAGGTTGAATAGTCTAGGGCTGTTTTGCCTGAAGTGGCGGAAGCTGAGAGGTGACCTAATCGAGGTTGATAAAATCTTGAAGGGCATGGATGGAATAAATAGATAAAGTCTTTTCCATGGGATGAAGGAGTGCAGAATTGGAGGGCATGAGTTTAGGGTGAGAGGGGAAAGATATATTAAAAAAAGACCTAAGCGGCAAATTCTTCACACAGAGGGTGGCACGTGTATGGACTGAGACGCCAGTGGAAGTGGTGGAGGCTGGTACAATTGCAACATTTACAAGGCATCTGGATGGGTATATGAATTGGAAGGGTTTGGATGGAAATGGACTGGTTCAATTGAAGGTTATTTAATTATTTTTCACTTCAGGAATCAGATCACACACTTAATTACTGCTCAGTTTAATAACTATTGCAACCAGCTGATTATTGCTCAGTTCAATAAGAGCAGTCAACGGCTGATTCATATTCACGAATCATTGCAGTACCAATACAATGAAACAGGCTTGCTAAAGGCCTGAATTAAAATATACTGCTGGTCCACCTCAATGTCACACTAATAAAGCGTGATTCATTTATGGGATCTTAACTCTCTCCGGAGAGCTTTCAAAAGGGATCCAGGCAGTTATACAGACATTTCATAGTGTTATGAACATTGAACAAAGAAAATTACAGCACAGAAACCGCCCTCCAACCTTGCATCGATCCAGATCCTCTAACTTTTCCTGTCCCTATTTTCTAAGGTTCTGTATCCCTCTGCTCTCTGCCCATTCATGTATCTGTCTCATTACATCTTAAATGACGCGATTGTGTCTTTCTCTTCCACCTCCACAGGCAATGCTTTCCAGGCAACCACCATCCTCTGCATTAAGAATTTTCCAAGTATAGCTCCCTTCTACCTTTCCCCTCTCACCTAGAACTCATGAACCCTAATAATTGAGTCCCCCACTCTGGGGAAAAAGCCTCTTGCTATCCACTCTGTCTGTATTTCTCATGATTTTGTAAACTTCAATCATGTTTCCCCTCAACCTCCGTCTTTCTGATGAAAAGAATCCTAACCTACTCAACCTCTCTTCATAGTTCGTGCACTCCATACCTGGCAACATCCCCTGAACATCCACTGCATCCTCTCCAAAGTATCTACATCATTTTAGTAATGTGATGACCAGGCCAGAGCCCTCCAAAATTTCAGAAAGGTTACCCAGACCCAAATCTTGCAAGTTGCTTTAAGCAGGTGAAAAATGAATATCCAGGAGAGAGGATGCTGGCCTAACCACTTAATTTTAAACAAAACAGAACTTTTTTACAAGATTGCTGAAGGAAACACAAACAAGGGAAAAAATGGTACGGAATAACTTAAATTCTCTGAAAACACAAAAAATCATCCTAACTTAATGACAGTATTCCAAATACTTGCAATAATCCACATAAACATCCATTGGCCTAACAGGGAAAATTAAACTCAGGGTTTTACAGGAGAGAAGTCAGAGACAGAGAACCAGCCCAGATGGGTTTCTGTGGGTCCAGCAGCTTCAAAACACGACTGCTAAAACCGAAATCAAACCAGAGAGAAGCTGAGCTGGGAGAACGGCCACTTGCCGTTCATGGGAAAAAAGTTTAAGTTTCAAAAACATGAAAGCTTTCTGCCCAAGGCAGTACCTGTTAGCTATGATCAAAATGGCCAGAAAACACTTCTCCCCCAGACTTTTCAGAATCGGCGTCATTTATGACCTCACTGAGAAAAAGCACCAAGGACTACATCGCCCTGAAAAAGGAGCAGCTTTACCACAATAGATATCCTTAAACTATCTTAGGGAGGATGCAGAACATTCTCAAATGGGAAAGGGAACAGCAGCAGGTCATTGTATATATTAGAACAAGTAATATTGGGCAGGTAAAGGACAAGGTTCTTAGGAGCTAATATAAGAAATTAGGCAGGAATTTAAAAAGCATGTCCTCCAGGGTAGTAATACCTGGAATACTCCCAGTGCCATGTACTAATGAGAGTAGGATTAGAAGAATAGTGCAGTTAGATGTGTGGCTGTGGAGCTGGTTTAGGGAGAATAATTCACTTTTTTGGCTCTTCTGGGGTAATCGTGACCAGTATAATTGATTGATTGCTTGATTGTCAGATGTACCGAGGTGCAGTGAAAAGTTTTGTTGACGAAAATTACAAGTAGATCATAGTAACAAAGGATGTTCAAATCAACAAGACTTATACAAAGGAAAAGGTCAGCACTGAAGATGCTAGAGATCAGAGTCGAGAGTGTGGTGCTGGAAAAACTCAGCAGGTCAGGCAGCATCCGAGGAGCAACAGAATCTACAATTTGGGCATAAGGCCTTCATCAGAAATGAGACTAGCGGGTAGCTACTGAGATAAAAAATGGGAGGGGGGTTCGACTTGCGGGGAGGTTACTGAGAAAGCGACAGGGGGATGAAGATGTGGGAGAAGGTGATAGGTCGGAGGGGGCAGTGATGGTCCAGTGGGTGGTGCCGAGTTGGAGGCTTGGGACTGGGATAATGTTGAAGGGGGTGGCGGTAATGAGGAATCTGTTGAACTCCACATTTATCCCATGTAGTTGCAGAGTCCCAGGGCGGAATATGAGGCGTTCCTCCTCCAGGCGTCGGGCAGTCATACTTTGGCGGTGGAGGATGCCCAGGACCTGCATTTCCTTGACGGAGTGGGAGAGGGAGTTGAAGTTTTCAGCAACGGGGCGGTGGGGTTGGTGAGTGCAGATCTCCCAGAGATGTTGTCTGAAAAAATCCGCAAGAAGGCGTTCTGTCACCATGATGTAGGCTTAGACAAAGCCTTACAGGTTGCCTTGCAAAGGGCGCACATTGGATGAGATCAGTTTTTGCAAGGTCAGCGATATTTTAGGGAGAGAATCCATTCATAAACCTAATAATGACCGGGAAGAAGCTGTCCCTGAATCACTGGCGCGTGTGATCGGGCTTATGTATTTTCTGCCTGACTGAACAGGTTGTTTGGTGATCATTACTGGGGTTAAAATGGTCTTTGATGATGTCAGTAGCCGTTCCATGGCAGCTGGCTGTGGAAATGGAATCCATGGTTGGAAGTGTAGCTTCCATGATGGTCAGGGCTGTGCACAACTTTTTACATATCTTTTTACAGACCTGGGCAAAGAAGTTGCCATAGCGGCCCCTGCTGCACTCAGAGAGTATGCTCTCAATGCTACAGGTGAAGAAGTTGTTGAGGGTCTTTACAGACATGCCAAATTTCCTGATCCACCTGAGGAAGGGTGGCGGTTGTTGTGTCTTTTTGGTCATCGCATTCACACGGAGAATCCATGACAGTTGTTGTCACCCCCGGGAACCTCACGCTCTCCAACCTCTCAATGTCAGTTCCACGGATGTAGATGGGGGTATGTTCTTCTCCATTCTTTCTGAAGTCGAGAATCAATTCTTTAGTTTTGCCAACATTGAGAGAGAGGTTGTAGTCATTGCATCATGTTACCAAGCCCTCCATCTCCCTTCACTTTCAGAAGAACACGTTGCACCTGAAGTGGATGGGCTCCAATATACTGGCAGAGAAATTTGCTCGAGCTGCACGGGAGGATTTAAAATAGCAAGAGCTTTGGTTGAGACCCAGGGAGATAGGAAGGAAACAGATCAGTTTGAGATTGGTGCATTTGGGAAAAGGAGCAAGTCAAACAGTTCGTGCAAGCAGGAACAAAGCAGAAAATGAGATTAGACTGACACATTAACTACATTTACTTCAATGCAAGAGGCTGAGCAGGAAAGGCAAATTAACACAGGGCATGGTTAGGAACAAGGGATTGGGATATCAGAGCAATTACAGAGACGTGGCTCACGGATGGACAGAACTGGCTGCTTCATGTTTCAGGATATAAATGCTACAGGAAGGATAGAAAAGGAGATGAGAAAGGAGGGGAAGTGTCATTTATAATTGGGAAAAAACATTACCACTGTACGTGGAAAGGATACTCCTAGGAGTGTGTCCAGGAAAGTTATTTTGGGTGGAACTGAGAAATGAGAGAGAGATAATCACCTAATGAGGATTATATGATGGACTGCCCCAAGAGTCAGCAGGAAATTGAGACTCAAATGTATCAGGAAGTCTCAGTTATCAGTCAGACTAAGAAAAAGATAATGGTCGGGGTGTTTAACTTTCCAAATATAGACTGGGGTTGTCATTGTGTTAAGGTGTGAGGTGGAGAGAAATTTGTTTTTATGAACGAAAAAGTTTTCTGATTCAGTGTGTCGATCTCCCTACTCGAGAAGGTGCAACACTTTATTTATGTTTGAGAATTAATGCAGAGCAGGTGACCGAGGTGTCAGTGGGGGAGAACTTCTCCGCCAGTGATAATAATTCTATTAGTTTCAAAATAATCATTGAAAAGTATAGGCTGGATGTTAAAGTTAAATTTCTCAATTAGAGAAATGTCAATTTTGATAGTATTAGGTAAGAACTTTCAAAAAATGATATGGGGCGGACATTCATATGTAAAGACATGGCTGGAAAATGGGAAAACTTCAAAAAATGAGATAACGAGAGTCCAGAGACAGTATGTTCTTTTCCAGGTGAAAGGAAGGGCGAGTAGGTGTAGGGAATGCTGTATGTCCAGAGAAATTGAGAAATCAGGAGCGTATGAAGAGATCATAAGATAGCGTTGGCAAATAGGGTTAAGGGTAATGCAAAAGGGAAATACAAATAAATTAAGGACCAAAGGGTAAGTAGACAAGAATAGGGCCACTTTAATTTCAGCAGGACTGCCTTCATGTGGAACTGCAGGAGATGGCGTGCGGGTGGGTGGGGGGGGGGGGGGGGGGTGGTGGTGCGTAATACTTACTATTTTGCATCAGCGTTTACCTTGGAGAAGTGTATGGAAGCTAGAGAACTTGGGGACTTAAATAGCATCATCTCGAAAAATCTCCGTACTACAGAGGAGGAAGTGCTGGGCATCTTAAAACACATAAACGTGGATATATGCCCAGGACCTGATCAGGTGTACCTGGAACAATGTGGGAAACTCAGGACGTGATTGCTGGTCCTATAACTGAGATACTTGTGTCATCGACAACCACAGGTCAGGTGCCAGAAGATAATGCTGTGCCAATATTTATGAAAGATGATAAGGAATAGCCCAGGAACTGTACACTCGTGATCCTTACATTTGTGGTTGGGCAAGTTGTTGGAGGGGACCCTGACGGACAGGGTGTACATGTATTTGGAAAGGCAAGGGCTGGTTAGTGATAGTCAACATGTCTTTGTGCGTGGGAAATCATGTCTCATTAATTTGAGTTTTTTGAAGAAATAGTGAAGAGGATTGATGAGGGCAGAGTATTGAAGGTGTCGATATGGACATCAGCAAGGCATTCATCAAGGTTCCTCATGCGAGACTGGTTAGCGAGGTTAGATCACATGGAATACAGGGAAAACTATCCATTTGGATACAGAACTGGCTCAAAGGTAGAAAATCGGGGGTGGTGGTAGAGGGCTGTTATCAGACTTGCTATACTGACCCCAGCGGTATACTGTGAGGATGGGTGCTCGGTTCATTGTTTTTTGTCATTTATATAAATGATTTGGATGTGAACTGAGGAAGGATAGTTAATAAGTTTGCAAATGACACCAAGTTTGACGGTGCAATATGCAGACAAAAAGGGTACTTCAAAGTACAATGAGATCATGATCAGTTGGCGGGTGGCATAGGAATGCAGGCAGAGTTTAATTTACATAATTGAGAGGTGCTACATTTTGGAAAGGCAAATCAGAGCAGGACTTATACACCTAATGGTATGGTCCTGGAGAGTGTTGCTGAACAAAGAGACCTTGGAGTACAGTTCATAGATGCTTGAGCATGGAGTCTCAGGTAGACAGAATAGTGAAAAACGTATTTGGTATTTGATTTATTTTTATATTTAAGTTTTCTTATCAAGTGCCCTCAAGTGCAAAAGTACAAGAGTACAGTGACAAATATTTAATGTCACCAAACACAGCACCGTCTTTGGCCTAAAGGTTCTGAGGTACAAAATTTAAGAATACGTTGTAACAGAAAACCAAAGTCAACAATAAAACATTTCCATTAGTCTTAGTGTAAGTAGAAAAAATAAACGAATGAAGTTAAATGTTAATGTTATAGTCACGCACATTTTTAAATGGAAAACTGATGGAATAAAGGTAAAAGTTCAATAATCTTTCTTAAGTGCACTTCCTATGAGTGTTCAATCTCCACTATTTTCTCCCACTCTCTGGGAAATCTCTTTCTTCCCGCTCACAATGCCACAGAAACTGGGGGATGGGTGAGGGGCCTTCCTCATCGACACTTCGGGCTTGCTCTGGCCATTTTAGGCTCAGTCCCACAGCCACTTCCATGCACAGACATTCAGCTGACACTCCTCGGGACCCCGGCTTCTGCCACACTCCCAACAATGCCATCGTCACTATTGCGTCTCTGCAGAAAGTCAGAGGATCAGGAAAAAATGGCCAAAATCAGAGAGAAGATAAAAAAAACGTGGTCAACTCTGGAATGGACGGCATACAGCGTTGCTCCCACCATCTTCAATAATTTACTCATTTTCTCCTCCATATGCAGGGGAATGTATACCTTCAATAGACATTGCATTGAATATAAGGAGTTGGGAGGTCATGCTGACACTGCAGGATATTGCTTGGCCCGCATTGGAATATTGAATCTAATTTTGGTCTCCCTCCTACAAGAATTATATTGTTCTGCTGAAAAGTTTGAAGGAAAAATTTACAAGAATTTTGGCAGGACAGGAAGGTTGAGTTACAGGGAGAGACAGAATGGCTGGGCTATCTTCCCTGCAGAGTCTGAGGCTGAGGGCTGACCTTCTTGAAGTTTTTAAAATCATGAGGGGGATGTACTGGGTCAACAGCAACGGTCAATTTCTTAGACGTCAGGAGTCCAAAATGAGAGGGCATAGGTTTAAGCTGAAAGAGAACAGCTTTAAAAGGAACCGAAGAGGTAACTTTTTCATACAGGGAGTGGTGCGTGTATGGGTCAAATGCTGGCAAATAGACGAGATTAATTTGGGATATCTTCTGGGCATAGACGGGTTGAACCAAAGGGTCTGTTTCTGTGCCATACATCTCTATGACACTTGATTCTGGAACAACTAGGAAGTACATGGGGCAGATTGAACAATGCACTGACACAAGGCTTATCAAACACACGTTCAACTTTCCGACGAATGACATGCCTTGATGTTTGGCCTTTGCTGTGACTTCGAGTCAAAGAGTCAGTGAGATGTTCACTGCAGGATTCAGAGCCTCTAACCTGCTCTGTCACCATTGTAATAATATGGCTAGTACAGTTCAGCTATAGTTAATGGTAAACCCAAGATGTTGACAGTTGAGTATTCAGCGGTGGGAACTATGTTGAAAATGAAAGGCTGATGGCTTAATTCTCTTGTAGTAGAGATGATCATAATCCATCATTTATTGACATGAGTGTTCTCTGCAGTTTTTGATCCCAGTCCTGAATATTATCCAGAATCTATTGGACCTGGACATGGACTGCTTCGGTATTTCTGTAATCCCATCAGCTCTTGAACATTGTACATCTGTCGATTAATGGATCAGATGATGGAGTGAAGTACTTTAATAAAACTACTGAAGATGTTTGGACCAAGGACAGTCTGCTGAGGAACTCCTGCAGAGGTGTTCTGAAGCTCAGATGACTGATAATCAACAATCACAGTATTCTTCTTTGTGCCAGTTATGACACCAACTGGTGGAGAGTTTTACTCAATTTCCATTGACACAATCATGCTCAAGCTCGTTGAAGTTACACTCAGTCAAATGCATCCTTTTCTGTTAAGCAGAGTCACACTCATAGAATCAGAGAGATGTACAGCATGGAAACAGACCCCTCGATCCAACCTGTCCATGTTGAACAGCTATTCCAATCCAACCTATTCCCACCTGCCAGCACCCGGCCCATATCCCTTCAAACGCTTCCGATTCATAAACCCATCCAAATGCCTATTAAATGTTGCAATTATACCAGCCTCCACCACATCCTCTGGCAGCTCATTCCATACACGTACCGCCTTCCACGAGAAGAAGTTACCCCTTAGGTCTCTTTTATATCTTTCCCCTCTCACCCTAAAGCTCTGCCCTCTCGTTCAGGACTCCCTCACCCCAGGGATTTTGTCAATTTATCCTATACATGCCCCTCATAATTTTGTAAATTTCTATGAGGTCACCCCTCAGCCTCTGACGCTTCAGGGAAAACAGCCCACGCGGCATCTGGAATCAACTCTTCTTCTCTGTTTTTGAACTGAGGCTGCAATGGGTTCGGGAGCTGAGTGTCACTGGCGGAACCCAAACTGGACGTCAATGAGCAGGTTATTGCTGAGCAGATGCTGCTTGGTAGCACTGTTGAAAATCCTTTCGATCACTTTACTGATGATTACACGTCGACTGATGAGGCGGGAATTGGCTGGGTTGGACTTGTTCTGGTTTTGGTGCACTACATACATGGGCAAGTTTCCACTCTCTCAGTTAGTTGTCAGTGCTGTACCTCAGCAGCAACTGCTTGCCTCGGGGTGTAGGGTGTTCGGGAGCAAATGTCATCAGTGTCTTTGCTGGGATGTGGTCTGGACCACAGGCTTTTCCCGCTTGAGGAGGCCGAGACAGATTAGTCCATCAACAGTTCTGTCCGAAAAATTTTTGTGAACGGGTTCAATCTTATCGTTGTGTGGATGTGTTCGCCTCTTCCCATTGTTGATTATTGGATATATATGTGTAGCCATGGTCACCAAGGTGAGGTTAAAGGAAATCAAAATGGCGATGACACTGTACGAGTCCTTGTGAAATCTCGACAGTAGATCTAGCTCTAACGTTTCTTACTACCATTCGACATTTTAAAACATAAATTCTGAATCTGTAAAAATTACTGAGTCACATAGCAGAATCGGGTCACTGCTGGGTCACACAGCTGTGCAGGGTCTGTGCTGGGACACACCGCTGTAAGGGTCACTGCTGCATCACTCGAATGTGCAGGGTCACTGCTAGACCACACGGCTGTGCAGGGTCACTGCACGGTCAAGCAGCTGCGAATCCTGCTGGTCACTCGGTTGTGCAGCGTCACTGTTAGGTCACTCGCTGTGCAGGGTCACTGCTGGGACACACAGCTGTGCAGGGTCACTGCTATGTCGCACAGCTGGGCTGGATCACTGCTGAGTCATATGGCTGGCAGGGTCACTTCTTGGTTACTCGTCTGTGCTGTGTCACGGCTGGGTCACTTGACCGTGCAGGGTCACTGCTGGTTCATTGGCTGTGCAGGGTCACTGCTGGAACACACAGCTGTGAAGGGTCACTGCTGTGTCGCACAGCTGGGCTGGGTCACTGTTGAGTCATATGGCTGGCAGGGTCACTACTTGGTTACTCGGCTGTGCTGTGTCACGGCTGTGTCACTTGACCGTGCAGGGTCACTGCTGGTTCATTCGCTGTGCAGGGTCACTGCTGGGTGACTCGTCTGAGCCAAGTCACTGTTGGGTCACACAACTGTACAGGGTCACTGCAGGGTCACACAGCTATGCAGGATCGCTGCCTGGTCATACAGCTGCTCAGTGTCTCTCCTGGGTAACACAGCCGTGCCAGGTAACTGCTGGGTCACACAGCTCTACAGCATAACTGTTGGATCACACACCTGTGCAGGGTCACGGTTGGGTCTCTCGGGTGTGCAGGGTCACTGCTAGTTCACTTGGCTTTGCAGGGTCACTGCTAGGTTATATAGCTGTGTAGGGTCACTGAAGGGTCACACAGCTGTGCAGGGTCAATGCTGGGTTACTCGGCTGTGCAGGTTAACTGCTGTGTCACACGGCTGTGCAGTGTCACTGCAGGGTCACAAAGCTGTGCAGGGTCCCTGCAGGGTCCCACAGCTGTGCAGGGACACTGCTGGGTCCCTCAGCTGTCCAGGAACACTGAAGGGTCACACAGCTGTGCAAGGTCAATGCTGGTTTACTCGGCTGTGAAGGTTCACTGCTGTGTCACACGGCTGTGCAGCGTCACTGCCGGGCCCCACAGCTGTGCAAGTACACAGCTGTCTAGCGGTGCTTTTCAGGATCAGTGCTGAGTCACAGAGTTGTGCGGGGTCACTGCTGGGTCATACATCTGATCAGGGTCACTGCTCAGTCACTTTTCTGTGCAGGGTCACTAATGGGTAATGCAGCTGATCAGGGTAACTGCTGAGTCACACAGTTGTGCAGGGTCACTGCATTCTCACTCGGCTATGCAAGGTCACTGCTAGATCACTAGTCTGTGCAGGGTAACTGCTTGGTCATACAGGTTCTCAAGGTCACTGCGGGGACCTCCAGCTGTGCAGGGTCACGGTTGAGACACACCACTGTGCAGGGTCATGGCTAGTTCACACAACTGTGCTGGTTCACTGCTCGGTCACACATCTGTGTGGTGTCACTGCTGGGTCTCACATATGTGCCGTGTCACTGCTGGGTCACACAGCTGCTCAGGGTCACACATTTGCGCAGCGTCACTGCTGGGTTATATGGCTGTGCAGGGTCACTGCCAGGTCGCACATCTGTGTAGGGTCACGGCTGGGTCACAACGCTGTGCAACGTCACTGCTGGGACACTCGGCTGTGCAGGGTCACTGTTGTGTCACACAGCTGTGCAGGATCACTGCTGGGTGAGACAGCTGTGCAGGGTCACTGCTGGTTCACACAGCCATGCAGGGTCACTGCTTGGTCATACAGCTGTGCCGGGTCTCGGCTGGGTCACACAGTTGTGAAAGGTAAATGCTGGGTCACGTAGCTGCTCAGGGTCACTGCTGGGTCACACTGCTGAGCGGTTTCACTTCTAGATCACACAGATGTGCAGGGTTACTGTCGGGTCAAACAGCTGTGCAGGGTCACTGCTGGGTCACACGGCTGTGCAGGGTCCGTGCTGGGTCATTCGGTCGTGCAGTGGCACTGTTGGGTTACACAGCTGTGCAGAATCATGTTTGAGTCACTAGGGTGTGTAGGGTCATTGCTGGTTCACTTGGCTGCGCAGCGTCACTGCTCGGTTACATAGCTGTGCAGGGTCACTGAAGGGTCACACAGCTGTGCAGAGTCAATACTGATTTACTCGGCTCTGCAGGTTCGCTGCTGTGTCAAAGGCCTGTGTAGTGTCACTGCTGGTACAAACAGCTGTGCAGGGTTACTGAGGGTCGCACAGCTGTGCAGGGAGACTGCTGGGGCATACTTCTGCTCAGGGTCACTGCAAGCCACTCGTTTGTGCAGGGTCACAGCTGGGTCATACATCTGCTTAGGGTAACTGCTAATTCACTTGGCTGTGCAGGGAAACTGCTGTGTCATATAGCTGCAGAGGGTCACTACTGGGTCACACAGCTGTGCAGAGACACTCTGGGTCACACATCTGTGCAGGGTTACTGTTTGTTCACACGGCTGTGCAGCTTCACTGTTGGGTCACACGGCTGTGCAGGGTCAGTGCTGGTTCGCACACCTGCTCAGGGTCCCTGCTGGATCACATAGCGGTGAAGGGTCTCTGCTGTGTCACGCAGCTTTGCAAGGTCACTGCTGGGTCACACAGCTGTGCAGGGTCAGTTCAAAGCTCACTGTAGTTTCACACAGCTGTGCAGGGTCACTGCTGGCTCACACCTTGTGTAAAGGTCACTGTAGTGCCACTTGACTGTGCAGGGTCACTGCTAGGTCACACGACTGTGTAGGGGCAATGTTGGGTAATACAGCTGCTCAGCGTCTCTGCTGGGTAGCATAGCCCTGCAGGGTAACTGCTGGGTCATTCAGTTGTGCAGGGTCTCTGCTGTGTCACACAGTTGATCATGGTCACTGCTGCTTCACACAGTTGCTCACGATCACTATTGGTTCACACAGCTGTGCAGGGTCAGTTCAAAGGTCACTGTTGGGTCACACAGACCACTGCACGGCCAAAAGACCCAGCACTGACCCTGCACAGCCCTGTGAATCTGCATTGACCAAACACAGTGACCAAGCAGTGAACCTGCACACTGCTGGGTGACACAAATGTGCAGGGTCACGGCTGGGTCACACAGCTGTGCAGGTCACTACAGAGTCACCTGGCTGCGCAGGGTCACGGCTGGGTCTCTTGGCTCTTCAGGGTCACTACTGGGTCACTTGGCTGTGCAGTGTCACTGACGGTTCACACAGCTGTGCAGGGTCACTGCTGGTCCACACAGCTGTGCAGGGTCACTGCAGTCACCTGGCTGTGCAGGGTCACGGCTTGGTCAGATGGCTCTTCAGGGTCACTGCTAGTTCACACAGCTCTGCTGGGTCAGTCCCGGGTCACAAAGCTGTGCAGGATCACTGCAGAGTCACCTAGCTGTGCAGTGTCACGGATGTGTCACACGGCTCTTCAGAGTCACTACTGGGTCACTCGGCCGTGCAGTGAAACTGCTGGTTCACACAGCTCTACTGGGACAGTTCTGGATCACACAGCTGTGCAGGGTCTTTGCTGGGTCACTCGGCTGTGTGGTGTCACTGCTGGTTCACACAGCTCTGATGGGTCAGTCCTGGGTGAGACAGCTGTGCAAGATCATTGCTCGGTCACACAGCTGTGCAGCGTCACTGCTGGCTCACACAGCTCTACTGGGTCAGTCGTGGGTGAGAGAGCTGTGCAGGGTCATTACTCGGTCACACAGCTGTGTTGCGTCACTGCAGGGTCACACAGCTTTGCATGGTCACTGCTCTGTCACACAGATGTGCAGGTTCAGTGCTGGTCACTCGTCTTTGCAGGACAATGTTGGGTCACACAGCTGTGCAGGGTCAGTGCTGTGTCAGACAGCTGTGCAGGGTCACTGCTTGGTCATTCTGCTGTGCAGGGTAACTGTTAGTTCTCATAGCTGTGCAGGGTCAGTGCTAGGTCACACAGTTGTGCTAGTTCATTTCGGTTTCACACAACTTTGCAGGATCATTGTTCTGTCAAACTAATGTGTAATTTCTGTCAGAGAGACTGCTGGTTCAATTGTTTTGTTTGCTCCATTAAAAAACTTAGTCAAGTTTGTAAGACACGATTTTCCTCACGCAAAAACATGCTCACTATCCATAATCAATCCTTATCTCTCCAAGTAGACATAAATCCTATCCTGAGAATCATCTCCAACAACTTAGCCACCGTTGATGTCTGACTCACAGGTCTGTAGTTCCCAGCCTACTCATTATGCCCATACGTTAGAAATTACAGAATATTAGCCATCTTCCAGTCTTCTGATTCTTTGCCATGTTTATAGATGATACAAATATTTCTGCTAATGGCCCTTCAATTTTTACCTGACTTCCAAAACGTCATGGGACACACTTGATCAACTGCTGGAGCTTCGTCTACTTTTATGTTTTCTTAGATCCGCAGCATTGCCTCTTTTGTGATATGAACTTTTCACAAAACATCAATATTTATTTCCCTGGATTCTTTCTCAACAGTGAAAACTGATGCGAGATATTAATTTAATATTTCTCCCCTCTTCTGAAGTTCAACACATATATGGCTTAGTTGACTTTGAAGTTGCTCTCTTCCGATTAATGTATTTGAGGGATAATTTTGATTATCTTTATCCTGTTTTCATAAAGCTATCTTATATTCCCTCTTTACCTTCCTCAATTTCCTTCTTAAGAATGCCCCTGCACTATTGGTACTAGCTGATTCCAATTGTCGAATGCATAATGATTTTTTTAAATTCATGACTAGAAATTCAATATCTTTATTTATCTGTTGCAATCTGCTCCAATCAACATTTGGAAGTTCTAGTTTCATATCTTTAAAATTTGTCTTACTTCAATTAAGAACTTTAACTTACCTGGAAAACTTATGCTTTTCCATAACTATATTAAAACTAATAGTATTCTGATTACCAGTCATAAAGTATTCCCGGACGAGCATTTCAGTCACTCTGCCTTATTTGCCAAGAGACGTTTTGCTCATTCTCCCGTGGGATCATTCAAGTAGTGATAAAGAAAAAAAAACTTGGACATATTTAACAAATTATTCACCATCCAAACCTTACTACTATAACAGTTCAAGTCCTTGTGTGAAAAAAATAAAATCCCTAACTATTATAGCCTTATTGTTATTACATAAATTTGAGATCCCTACGTATTGGCTTCTCAATTTCGCTCTGAATATTGGAGAGACTATAGTACTTTCGCATCAAGGTGATCATTCCAAGCTTATTTATAATTTCAGTCCACACGTTTTCACTCAATTATCCCTCAGAAATAGCCTCCCAAATTACAGTAGCAATGTTTTCCACAGTCAAAAATATCACACCCGTTCTCTCTTGCCTGTCTTTCTATCATTCTGATAATATCTAAAACCCAGAACATTGAGCTGCCAGTACACCCTTCCCTCAGCTTAAATTTCTGTAATAACTGCATCATCCCAATCCCGTGCTCCCATACAAGTTCATTTCGTCAGTCTTACATGTAAGACCTTATACATAGACTTAAATGTAGTTTAATTCTTCAGAGTTACTTCTGATTTGTTCTTGTCGGTATTTTTCGATTATCTTGCTTTTTAATGATTCAGAAGCATCCTCATAGACTCATCGAGTTCTCCAGCGTGGAGAAAGGTCCTTCGGACCCAAATTGATCCATGCTAATCGAAATTACCATCCAACCTAAATCCATTTCCATGCACTTGGCCAATACCCTTCTGAACCTTTTCTATCCACATTTTGTCTGAATGTACCTGGCTCAACCATTTTGTCTGGCAACTCATTCTATATGCATTACACCTTCGTTATAAAAAAAAAGCTGTTGGTCCTCAGGTTCACTTTTATTCTTTCTCTCTCACCTTAAACTGATGCTGTCTCGTCCTCGATTCCCCAATCCTGGGGAAAAGACTGAACGCATTCACCTTATCCATGTCTCTCATGATCTTATACATTTCGATAATATTCGCGTATCAGTCTCCTAAACTCTAAAGAAACAAGTCCTAGCTCATCCAAACTCTCGCTATAACGAAGTCCCAAAAGTCCTGGCAACATCCTTGTTAATTTCTTCTGCACTCTGAACAGTTTAATAACATCCTTCCTACAGCAAGGTGACTAAAACTGAACACAATACTCCAAGTGCGGCCTCACAAACGTCCTGTATAACTGCAATATGATTTCCCAACTTCTGTACTCAATACATCAGTCCCAAAAGTCTCTGTCAGAAAACACTTGGGAAATTGGACTGACTCCTCCCAGTCTCTGTCACTGACCCCTGGGGACATATGACTGAACCCACTGTGTCTCTATCACTGACATATGGGAAACATTAGACTGACCCCGCTGTGTCTCTGTTACTGTCCCGTGTGCACATTAGACTGAGTCCACTGTGTCACTGACACTGACCCCTGAATGCATTATACTGACCCCTCTGTGTATTTGTCAGTGAACCCGTGTCACATTCGACATATCCCACTGTGTCTCTGTCACTGTCATCTGGGGACATTAGACTGACCCCACTGTGTCTCTGTCACTGACTCCTGGGGGCATTTGACTGACCCCACAGTGGGTCTGTTACTGACCCCTGGGAACATTAGACTGACCACATTTTGTCTATGTTACTGACCCCTGCGGGCATTAGACTGACCACACTGTGTCTCTGCCACTGATCGCTGGGTTCATTAGACTGACCATACTGTGCGTATGTCACTGACCCCTGGGGGCATTAGACTGCCCCCACTGTTCCTTGGGGAAATTCTACTGACCTCATTGTATGTCTGTTACTGACATCTGTTCAGATAAGACGAACGTCACTATGTCTCTGTCACGTACCAGATAGAGGCGCTTTCCTCCCCATCACGGCCCACATCCTCCTTGTCAGCCCTTCTCTGTCGGGGAACCTTCCTCCTCCACTTGGTCACCATCTGCCAGCCTAGCACGTGCCCTACACCTCTTCATTGCAGAGGTGACATCGGCCACCTCAATTTCTCAACCCCACCTCAACCCCTCCAACCTCACCCCCTCTGAATGTGCAGTGGTTCACTCTCTCTGTACCAATCCCCTGTTCACCATCAAACCCGCTGACAAAGGTCGTCTGGAGAATGACATCTATGTAGCAGAGGCCGATTGCAAACTCTCCAACACAACGCCCGAACTCCCACTTTCACATGACCCCACCATGGCCAATCAGGCCAAACTTACTCACAGTCTCCATGCCCTCATTGCTTCCAGTGATCTACGGTCCACTGTCCCCAAAATCATATTTTTCCCGGCCCCATACTGCACGGTTCTACCTGCTCCCTAAGGGACACCAGTCTAACTACCCTGGCCAACCCATCATGTCAGAATGCTCCTTCCCCACCGAACTCATCTCATCCTTACCTCGAATCAATTCTCTCCACCTTAATTCAGGCACTTCCCACCTCCATCTCCAACATCAACCACGCCCTCCATCTCTTGAGCAGCTTCCAGTTCCCCGGCCCCAATGCTTTAACCTCACTGTGGACGTGCAGTCCTTATACACATCAATACCCCACAAGGATTGTCTCCAGGCCCTCTGCTTCTTCCTCTCGAATGGGCACATTCAGTCTCCCTCCACCAATGCTCTCCTCCACCTTATCGAACTTCTCATCAACCTTAACTTTTCCTTTAACTCCTCCCATTCCCTACAATTCCAGGGGTTTCCATGGATACTCGCATCAGCACCAGCTATGCATCCCTCTGACAGCGATATCCAACAGTTCCTCCGCATACCCTGTACAGGAACTGTGCCAAAATTCTTCTACTGTCCCATCGATGACGGCATCAGTGCAGCGTCGTGCACCCAGGCTGAACTGGAGCAGTCCATTGACTTCACCCACAATTTCCAAACCGCCCTCAAATTGACATGGTCCATCTCGGACACCTCCCACCGTTTCTTGTGCTCACTATTTCCATCTCCGGTCACAGTCTCCAGACGGACGTTAACTGCAAACCCACAGACTCCCATAACTAACCGGACTGCACCTCCTCCCACCCAGTACCCTGCAAGAACTCCACCCCATTCTACCGATTCCTCTGCCTCCCCTGCAACTGTTCAATGTGGAGACATTCGAATCGCGAGCATCCCAGATGTCTACCTATTTCACACTTCGTGATTTTCCTCCCTCTGTCATCCACAGAGCCATCCACCATACCACCTCCATTACCTGTATTAACAGTCTAAACCCACAAATACAATTAAGACAGAGTTCCTCCTAATCCTCAGCTACCATCCCATTAGTTTCCGCATTCGACACACCATCCTGAAACATTTCCACCAACTCCAACAAGATCTGACCACCAAGAACACCTTCCCCTAACCGCTTCTGTCTTCCGAAGGACCATTCCCTTCGACAATCCTTGGTTTGTGCAATTCTCCCAGATGAGCCCCAAACTCCCCAGTACCTTCCCCTGCAACCGGGAAAAGATGAAAAACCTGCCAGTACACCATCTCCCACACTTCCTTTGAGGTGATACAAATTTTCACCTGCTTCTCATCCACTCTGGTTCACTGCATCTGATGCTCCCGATGTGGTCTTCACTAGATCATGGAGACCGATCTTAAACTTAGGGAATTGCTCACCAAGCATCAGATCTGGATCCACAGTGGCTGACCGGACCTCTCAGTTACTGCCCATTTCAATTCCTCTTTCCACTCCCTTTCCAACATCACCATCTTTGGCCTCCTCCATTGCCACAATGAACCACAGCACAAAATGTAGGAACAACACCTCAACGTCCACCTGGACAACCTAGAGCAGCGAAAGCTCAACATTGAATTTTCCCATTTCAAACAAACTCGTTCCCCAACCCTCACGCCCTTCCCAACCTCTCCCCTCACGGCCATTGCTCCCTGCACCAACCGATTCGTTTCTCCATTTCACCCTCTCCTTGTCTTCACCTAGCCCCACTTCACCACACTGTCCCCCAACCCCTTTATCTGCAGCTCCCCCACACCCACACCCCCAGTCCAGAAGAAGGATTATACCAGAAGTATTGACTGCTTCACCTCCAGATGCTGCCTGGTTACTGTGTTTTTCCAGCCTCCCGCCTGTCTACTTTGCTATTTCAGAAGGCGGTGAAGATCCAACCACAGTGCCGTGGGTCTAGAAACAAATGTAGGAGATGAGGTGACGATGGCCGACATCTGTGAACCAAGAGGATTTTTTCTGACAATTGACACCAGAAAAAGTCAATTTGTCGAGTAGAATACTTAGATACAGGCCACTAGACTGGATGGGATTGAAGCTCTAAAGGATGGGATGTTAGCAATTCTGGAAAATGTAAAAATATGTAAGTCCCCTGGGCCGGGGGGATTTATCTGAGGATTATCTGGGAAGCCAGGCAGGAGATTTCCGAACCTTTGGATTTGATCTTTATGTTATCATTGTCTCCAGGAACAGTGCAAGAAGATTGAAGGATCTGTTTTGGGTCCACTGATGTTTTTCAATTTTCAAAATGACCTGGACGAGGGCGCCGAAGGGTAGACTGGTATATTTGTGGATGACACGAAGTTTTGAGGAGTTATGGACATCGTCCAAGGATGTTGTAAGTTAGAGAGACATAGATAAGCTGCAGTGCTGAGCTGAGCAAATTGAGTTTATTGCGGAAAAGAGTGATGTGAGCTGGTTAGAGTAACCAGAATGTAGACTACTGGGCCAATGGTAAGATTCTTGGTAGTGCATATGATCTCGGTGTTCATGTATGTAGATCCCTGAAAATTGTCACCTATATAGGGTCATTAAGAAGGCCTAAGATGTGTTAGTTTTTATTGAAAGAGAGATTGAGTTTCGGTGCCATGAGGTCATGTTAAAGTTGTACAAAACTCTGGTGCGGCCGTGAAAAGGTCGACAGAGGAAAATCTGTCCTGCAACATTTAGACCAATATGTAATGTCGAATTATAGAACATATTTGATGCACAATACAAAGTCGACACGTAGGGAAGGCAGGCAATTAAGAACATTTGTCTTAACATCAGTGAAAAAGTGGGGTTAGAGGCCTCTGAAGAAATTGGGACTTGAGGCCCCTGTGCTTTGAGAGGTTAGAGCCCCCTGGGCTTTCTGGGGTTAGAGTTCCCTGTGTTTTCTGGGGTGAGAGCCCCCTGTGTTTTGTGGGGTTCGAGGCCCTGTGTTTTCTGGGATTATTGGCTCCTGGGTTTTATGGGGTAAGAGTTGTCTGTGTTTTGTGGGGTGAGTGGCCGCTGGGTTTTGAGATGTTAGCAGCCCCTGCTGTAATTGAGGTTTTAGCCCCCTGTAGTATTTGGAGTTAGAGTGCCCTGTAGTAATTGCAGTTAGAGTGCACTGTCGTAATTGGGGTGAAGATATCCAGTAGTAATTGGAGTTCGAGGCCCTTGTGTTTTGTATGGATGGAGATCGCTGTGCTTCGTGGGGTGAGAGGACACTCTCGTAACTTAGCTTAGAGCTCCATGTAGTAATTGTGGTTAGAGGCCCTATGTGTTGTGAGATTAGAGGCCCCTGCAGTATTTGAGGTTAGAACCCTATAGTAATTGGAGTTTTAGGCCCCTGGATTTTATGAAGTTAGAGGCCCTGTGTTTTCTGGGATTGGAGGCACCTGTAGCAATTGGGTTAGAGTCCCATTTAGTAATTGAGTTTAGAGTCCCCAGTACTAACTGGGGTTACAGTCCCCCATAGAAACTGGGGTTGGAGTACCCTGTAGTAATTGGGGTAAGAATCCCCTGTAGTAATTGGGGTTATAGGTCCCTATGTTTTATGGGGTTAGTGACCCCTGTGTTTGTGGGGTTAGAGGCCCCTGTAATAATTGAGGTTAGAGCCAACTGTAGTAATTGGGATTACAGTGCTCTGCAGTAATTGGGGTTAGAGGCCACGATAGTAATTGGGGTTTGAAGCCCCTATGTTTCGTGGCGTTAGAGGCCCCGTAGTAATTTTAGTTAGAGTACTCTGTCGTAATTGGGGTTAGATGCCTCGGTGTTTTGAGGGTTTAGAGGCCTCTGAGTTTGATGGGGTTAGAGGCCCGTGTAGTAATTGGGTTTAGTGGCCCCTGGATTTTGTTGTGTCAGTGGCCCCTGTGTTTTGTGCGGTTAGAGACTCAGTATTTAGTGAGGATGGAGGCCTCTGTTCTTTATGGGTTTCGATGCCCCTCTCGTTACTGACTTGAGAGGTCCCTGGAGTAATCGAGGTTGGAGATCCCAGTGTTTTGTGCGGTTAGGTGATCCAGTAGTAATTGAAGTTTTGAGCGCCCTGTACTAATTGGGGTGAGAGTCCCCTGAAGTAATTGGGATTAGACGCCGCTGTAGGAATTGGGATTAGAATTCCCTGTGTTTTGTGGAGTTAGTGGCCTCTGTAGTAATTGGGGTTAGAGGCCACTGTCGTAACTGTGGTTTGAGGCCCTGTGATCTGTTGAGTTGCAGGCCCCTGCCATAATTGAGATTGGTCACATGTGTTTTGTGCGTTTGGAAGCCTCTTTGTTTTGTGGGATTAGAAGCCTCTGAAGTAATAGGGGTAGGTGGGCCCTGTCGTAATTGGTGTTAGATGACCCTGTCTTTTGTGGGGTTGGGGCCCCTGTCTTTTGCGGGTTTGAGGCCCCTGTGTTTTGTAGGCTCTTCTCGTTAGAGAGAAGAAGATTGAGATGTGGCTAAATAGAGACATACAAAATAATCTGAGGGTTAGATAGGGTGGACAGAGAGATCCCTTTTCCATATATGGGGATGACAAACACGAGGGGACACACTTTAAAATGAGAGGAGATAGCCAGAAGACAGATGTCAAAATTAGTTTCTTTACTCCGAGTTTAGTAAAGGTATGGAATGCTTCGCCTACAACGGTAGTAGATTCGCCATGTTTAAGAACAATTAAGTCATCATTGGACGGGCATATATAGGTCAATGCCCACCTCTATGTTATATGTGGAAGGTACATCATTTACCTTTTTGGTAGATGCAGGGGCAGCATATTCAGTCCTTAAATTAAGCCAGTTCAGGCAATCGACACAAATAAAGATGAGTGAAAAATTCCTGAACACAATGGGTGCATCATGAGTCTTGATGAGGGAAAGATTTATCACACCTATGTTGTGCGAAACGAGTCATGGGAAAACATTCCAATTCTCATTTTTGTTACGGGAATTCTGTCCGTTAAATCTGATGCGTTGGGATCTCACAGGGAGACTGAGGTTGGATTTGTTCATTACTCCGATGGGCTTGCAGGTAATTCAAAGGGAAGGTTTACCCGTGCAGGTTGGAAAATATTTGATTTGGCGACGAAATCAAAACGGACATTTACTATAAAACCACAGTTCCAAAAGCTACCTAGAATACACATCGTCCCACCCTGCCCCGTGTAAAAACGCAATTCCATATTCCCAATTCCATCGTCTACGCTGCATTTGCTCCCAGGCGGACCAGTCCCAATACCGTACAACCCAGATGACCTCCTTCTTCAAAGACCGCAATTTCCCCCCAGACGTGATCGACGATGCTCTTCACGCATCTCCTCCACTTCCGGCTCCTCCGCCCTTGATCCCTGCCCCTCCAATCGCCAACAGGACAGAACTCCACTGGTCCTCACCTACCACCTCACCAACCTCCATGTGTATCGTATCATCCTGAGTCATTTCCGCCACCTCCAAATGGACCCCACCACCAGGGAAATATTTCCCTCCCCTCCCCTATCAGCGTTCCGAGAAGACCACTCCTTCCGTGACTCCCTCGTCAGGTCCACACACCCCCCACCAACACAACCTCCACTCCCGGCACCTTCCCCTTCAACTGCAAGAAATGCAAAACCTGCGCCCACACCTCTCCCCTTACTTCCCTCCAAGGCCCGAAGGAATCCTTCCATATCCGCCACAAATCCACCTGCACCACCACACAATTCATTTACTGCATCCGCTGCACCCGATCTGGCGTCCTCTACATTGGGGAGACAGGCCACCCGCCTAATTTGTGGAAAGTTTCAGAGAATACCTCTGGGACACCCGGACCAAACAACCCAACCACCCCGTGGCTCAACGCTACAACTTCCCCTCCCACTCCACCAAGGACATTCAGGTCCTTGGACTCCTTCATCGCCAGACCATAGCAACACAACGTCTGGAGGAAGGGCGCCTCAACTTCCGCCTAGGAACCCTCTAACCACAAGGGATGAATTCAGATTTCTCCAGTTTCCTCATTTCCGCTCCACACACCTTGTCTCAGTCCCAACCCTCGAACTCAGCACCACCTTCCAAATCTGCAATCTTTTTTCTGACCTCTCCGCGCCCACCCACACTCCGGCCTATCACCCTCACCTTAACCTCCTTCCACCTATCGCATTTCCAACGCCCCTCCCCCAAGTCCCTCCTCCCTATCTTTTATGTTCGCCTGCTTGGCACGCTTTCCTCTTTCCTAAAGAAGGGATCATGCCCGAAACATCGATTCTCCTGCTCCTTGAATGATGCCTGACCTGCTGTGCTTTTCCAGCAACACATTTTCAGACTGTAAAATATGACCCACGACCCCTGATGGATGTCTATGAGTGACGATTAAGCCAGACAGCGATACGTTAGTCAGCAATTCACTCTCCCTGAAAGCAAGTTACCATGTTCATTCTTTTAACACCGATTTTCTTGCTGGGGACATGCTACACTGTACAGCACACAAACACCAGAATGGTCCTAACGATCCATATGAGAAGGATTGGTTCAGATGTTTGGTTAGACCAGATCAGTTGCTGTTGTGCGATTTTTATTGGCGTGATCACAGATGTGCAGTCCCTGTCAACTTACCTAAGGTCTCTGGAACAGCCAACAGACCCTATCTATTTGATGTAGAAGGCTCCGCTCCTCAAGTGTCACTGGCTAAGGCATCCGGTGGCAGGTTGCAGAACTTGGGATGATGGGTGCGAAACAGACAAAGAACGAAAGTTTGGTTCTTCAGGGACAATGTGGGTATCTGGTTCAATGCAGATATGTGGACATATAACAAGAAATAAAATTGACTAACTCAGGCAGATCCGGGAGTCCGGGTAACACCCGCTAGCCCTGAGAAGCCTAAGGGGATAGCCTGGCGTTTTCCTCAGGTCGAAGTTTCGGATTCAATATTAAAAATGGTCTCGACTGAGTTGAGGGCAAAAGGCAAACATGATTTGTGTCTCATACAGGGCTGTGAGCCCATAAGGTTAACCCCGAAGTCTGAGTATCATCCTTGCAGATTATAATACCCGTTAAAACCCGAGACCACAGAAGGAATTACTCCAGTCTTTAAATCCTTCCTAAAGGCTGGAGTAATAATGCCCTCTGAAAATTCACTACTAAGAACTCCCATTTTTCTGATCATAAAGTCGAACATTCCCGGTGAATCGCAGGAATACAGGTTTATTCAAGATCTGCAGGCAGCAAATAACGCTGTTTTCCCGCGCACTCCAAATGATTCCAAACCTTAGACTATATTAGCTCAAATTCCACCGGACAGGAAATGGTTCTCCGTTATGGATTTAGAAAATGCTTTCTTTAGTGTGATGGTACACCCAGATAGTCAATTCTGTTTCGCTTTTTCATTCAAAGGGAAATCATATACCTTCACGCAATTTTGTTAAGGTTACACTGATTGCACCACCATAGAAATGAGGATCAACACAGGAGTCTGGAGACTCCTGCGTTGGTCATTTAAGCGGACATTGGATAAGCATATGGAGGTTATTGGGCTAGTGTAGGTTAGGTAGGCTTTGGTCGGTGCAACATCGAGGGCCGAAGGGCCTGTACTGCGCTGTATTTTTCTATGTTCTATGTTCTATGTTCTTGTTTTAACTGCTGGGTCAGCGCTTCTGCAGGATGTGGATGATTGCTTAATAGCAGCACCAACAGAAGAACAATGTGAGAAAGATACCCTTGTGTTGCTCTGCTATTAAGCGAGAGAAGGCAGTAATCTCGTCTCTCAAAGCTACAATTTCTGCAACAACAGGTGAAGTTCTTAGGCCATTTAATATCTGAACAAGGATGGTCATTGGTCAAGATAGATTTCATGCAATCCAGCAAATTCCAAAGCCTCACACGAAGAAACGATTGCTGTCCTTTTTTGGGCATATGCTCCTACTTTACAATGTTTAGCCCACATTACACAACCTCTGAGGCGCCCTTAAGTGACATAACAAATGGGAAAGGTTTGTAGAACCAGAGTCCGCTGCGTGGACCCCAGAGGCCGAGAGTGTCTTTGTTAAATTGAAAAAGGCGCTCCAAACCACATCAATGCTGGAGATTCCGAATCCAAACAAGCCGTTGGTGCATACAGTCGATGAGAAGCGTGGCTGCATGACATGTGTGCTGTTGCAGGATCATGGGGGAAAATTGAGGCCGGTAGCTTATCTTTAAGCTGAACTAGATCACGTAGTAGCAGGATTGCCTAAATACCTGTGAGCTGTGGCCGCAGCTGAAAAGTCTGTTGTAGCATCCAGGTATATATTCGGATATGGTGAATTCAACCTTCTGGTCCCACATGCAGTATCATTACTGCTTTCCGTGCAAAGGACTGCAAACTAGTGAGCTCAGATATAATACTGTGGTATTGGAAATGCCTAACATTACAATAAAGCGATGTAACGTCCTGAACCCTGCTAGCCTTCTCCCCAAAGAAGGAGACGAAAACCAAAAATAATTGTGTCAATCTGACAAATGAAAAATGCAATCTCAGACCATATTTGCAGGATTCTCCATTTCAGAACACAGATAATGAGATTTTCGTGCATGCAAGGGAGCAAGGAGACAGGCTAGAATTGTGTGGGGTATGCTCTAGTGACGACCCACGAGGTAGTCAAAGCAGGGACACTCCCTTCTCA
This sequence comes from Hemiscyllium ocellatum, assembly GCF_020745735.1. Lineage (NCBI taxonomy): Eukaryota > Metazoa > Chordata > Chondrichthyes > Orectolobiformes > Hemiscylliidae > Hemiscyllium > Hemiscyllium ocellatum. The sequence goes on along the minus strand of NC_083440.1, from coordinate 5,563,696 downwards.
TCTTTCAGCGCAAGCAGCAGAGCTGATTGCCTTGACTGATGCCTGTAAATTGGCTTTGGGAAGGCCAGTCAATATTTGCACTGATAGCAAATACACATTCGGGGTCATATATGATTGGGAAAACCTGTGGAAACCTTCTTGAACTCCACTGGAAAGCCCACCTCACACTGTGGCCTGATTTCTGACCTCCTGGAAGCGGTCCTGTTGCCTAAATCAATCACTCTGTGTAAATGTGAAGCCCACATCAAAAATAACAATTCAGTTTCTGAAGGTAATGTGAGGCAGGCTCAGCGTCAGGGACAGCAGCCCAGCAGCCGCCAAGTGATCACATTGTCATGTGTATGACAAAATTTGTACCCCAACAGCAGACGTACGGGAGTTACAGTCACAGGCCATGCCGGAAGAAAAGCGTGAGTGGACGAAAGCACGATGGAGTGTGAGGGAAGGAGTATTGTGTGAGCCCAATGGTAAACCCTGTCTACCACAATCATTGTTTCCATTCTGTACCAAACTGACACACGGTAAGGTCCATGTCTCAAAGAAGGGATGTATGACAGTATTTCAGCACATGCGTACACTAAGGGATTTACTCATTGCTTCCAAAAACATTGTGAGTGAATGTGCCACGAATAGTGCTGGGAGAGGAATCCAAATGAGTCAGGCAGCACACCCCCAAACCCAAATTTACAAATGGATTTTACTGAACGAACGCCAAGCGAAGGGAAAAAGGTATTGTCCGATAATAGTTGATATGTCTTACAAATGGGTGGAAGGGTTCCCCACATCTAAACAGGATGCCAGTGCAGTAGCCAAGGGCTTGCTAACTGAGATAATTCTTAGATAGGGCATTCATGAAAGGCTTATGAGCGACAATGGGACATCATTTGTCAAAAATGCCCTCCAGCAGATCAGTAATTATTTGGGAAGAAACATGAGACAACACTGTGCCTACCACCCAGCGAGCGGTGGGGCAGTGGATAGACAGAATGCTACCTTACAAAAATAAATTGACAAAATGCTGTAAGGAATTCGGGTGACATGGACAAAGACACTTCCAATTGTGCTGATGTATATGAGATCTAGGAGGAGAGGATGGGCCAATCTGAACCTGTTTGAGATTTTGATTGTTAGGCTGCCCAACACAGGCAAGGACCCAGGATCTAAGGTAAGACAGATAACAGGCCACTGTGGGGATGAAATGTTGTTTTACCGTATAAAACTCTCTACACTTTTATCTCAAATATAGAATCAAGTTAAGGCAAAACTACCCCAGCCAGCAGGAGGGAAGCTGGGTCCGTTGCTGAGATATGTGTATTGTCAACAGCCAGAGATATGAGGGTGGCTGATGTGGTGCCATTGTGTAGGAAAGTTAGTAAGGGAAATCTAGGGAATTATAGAGCAATGAGACTGTCATCAGTGGTGGGTAACTTGAACAGAAGTAAAAGAACACAAACAAATATGCGAAGAATGAATGATTATTCATATCCAGAGTTTGTGGAAAGGCCAAAACATAGACGGCTCTGGAGAAACAGTATAGGTTCGGAGCTTGTGGAGAGGCCTACACTTGGACGGGTCTGGAGAGAGTGGAGCTTGGAGAAATACTGGTATTGGATTGCGATGAAGGGATTGTTTATGTATGTAGCTTGTGGAGAGACTTACACTTGTACAGCTATGGAGAGATTGTTTAAATACGGAGCTTGTGGATAGGCCGAGAAATGGACAGCTCTGGAGAGATTGTTTATGTTTGGAGCTTTTGGAGAGTACTGCATGTGGATCGCCCCGAAAGGATTGTTAATATATGGAGGTTATGGTGAGGACTACACGTGGACGGCCTGGAGAGATTGCTTACATACGGAGCTTATGGAAAGGCCTACACGTGGACGGCTCTGGAGAGACGGTTTGTCTATGGAGTTTATGGAGAGGCGTAGGCATGTACTTCTGTCGAGGATAATTATATACGTAGCTCGTGGAGAGACCTATACGTGGATGGCTCTGGAGAGTTTGTTTATATATGGAGCTTATTGAGTGGCGCACGCTTGGACGGATCTGGAGACATTGATTCTATATGGAACTTGTGGAGCAGCTTATACGTGGATGGTTCTTGAGAGATTGTTTATGTACGGAGCTTGTGGAGAGGCCTATACGTGGATGGCTCTGGAGAGATTGTTTATCTGTGGAGGTTGTGGTGAAGTCTACACGTGGTTGGCTCTGGAAAGATTGATGCTATCCGGGGTTTATGGAGAGGTTGACCTGTGCACGTCTCTGAAGATATTATCTGTATATGGAAAAAAGTTAGGAAATGCATACACATGGAAAGCTCTCGAGATTGTTTAGATGCAGACTCGTGGAAAGGCCTACACGTGGAAGGCTCTGCAGCGATTGTTTGTGTGTGGAGCTTGTGGAGAGGCCGACACGTGAATGGCTCTGGAGAGATTGTTTATATACAGGATTTGTGAAGAGGCCCAAACTTGGTCAGCTCTAGCGAGATTGTTTTTATGCTAAGCTTGTGGAGATGCAGACACGTGGATCACTCTGGAGAGAATGTGTGCATATGGAGCTTGTGGAGTGACTTACACGTGGATGGCTCTGGAGAGATTGTATGTATGCCAAGATTGTGGAGAGTCAACACGTGGATGGTTCTGGAGAGTCTGTTTCGGTATGAACCTTGTGTCTATCCCGATGCATGGAAAGGTCCAGAGTGATTGCATACATTCAGAAGTTGTGGAGACGGCTACATGACGATGGCTATGGAGAGATGATTTATATATGGAGTTACTGGGGAGGACTACACATCCATGGATCTGAACAGACTGTTTATGTACGGAGCTTGTGGAGAGGCCTACACATGGAAGGCTCTGAAGAGAGTGTTTATACACGGAGTTACAGGGGTTGCCTACATATGGATGGGTCTGGAGAGATTGTTTATACACGGAGATTGTGGAAAGGCCGACACGTGGACGCCTGGAGAGATTGTTTATATAAGGAGCTTGTGGAGAGGCATAAACTTGCATGGCTCTTGAGTGACTGTTTATAAACGGGGTTTGTACGGAGGCCTACAAATTGACGGCTCTGGAGGGTCTGTTTATCTATGGAGCTTGCTCAGAGGCCTGCACGTGTGCGGCTGCTGAGAGATCGTTTTTACACGGATCTTGTGGAGAAGCGGCCAAGTGGACGGCTCTGGAGCGACTGTTTTTGTACAAAACTTGTGGAGAGGCCTATACGTGGATGGCTTTGGAGAGATTGTTTATGTATGGAGCTTTTGGAGAGTCCTGCACGTGGATCGCTCTGAATAGCTTGTTTCTGTGTGGAGGTTGTGATGAGGTCGATACTTGGACAGACTGGAGAGACTGTTTATATACGGAGCTTATGGACAGGCCTACACGTTGATGGCTCTGGAGAGATTGCTTACATACGGAGCTTATGGAAAGACCTGCACGTGGAAGGCTATGGAGAGATTGTTTATCTATGGAGCTTGTGGAGAGGCGTAGACATGTACTTCTATCGAGGTTAATTATATACGTAGCTTGTGTAGAGACCTATACGTGTATGGCTCTGGAGAGTTTGTTTATATATGGAGCATATGGAGCGGCCTATGCTTGGACCTATCTGAGGAGATTGATTGTACATGGAGCTTGTGGAGCGGCTTTCTCCTGGACAGCTCTGGAGAGACAGAATATACACGGAGCTTGTGGAGAGGCTTCCACGTCGACGGCTGTTGGGAGATTGTTTATACAAGGATCTTTTGGAGAAGCGTCCAAGTGGGCGCCTCAGGAGCATTTGTTTATGTACGGAGCTTGTGGAGAGGCCTATATGTGGAGAGCTCTGGAGAGACTGTTTGTATGTGGAGGCTGCGGTGAGATCTACACATGGACAGCTCAGAAGAGATTGTTTTTATATGGATCTTGTGGAGAGGCCGACATGTCGACAGTTTGGAGAGATTGTTTACGAAATTAGGTTGTGGAAAGGCCTATTCATGTATGGTTCTGGAGAGATTGTATGTGTATGGAGCTTTTGCAGAGGCCTACAAATGGACCCCCCAGGAGAGGTTGTTTACCTTTGGAGACTGTGGAGACATTTAGACGTGGGTGGTTCAAGACAGATTTATTATATGGAGAGCTTGCAGCGAGGCCGACACGTAGACGCCTCTGGAATGATTGTGTATGTACAGAAGTTGTGCAGACGCGTTCACATGGATGGCTCTGGAGAGATTGTTTATATATGGAGCTTGTGGAGTTGCCTACACGTGACTGCTCTGGAGAGATTGTCTATATACGGAGCATGTAGAAAAGCCTACATGTGGATGACTGTTGAGAGATTGTGGATATATGCAGCTTGTGGAGGGGCCTACACATCAATGGCTCTTGAGAGATTGTTTACTTATGGAGCTTGAGGAGATGCTGACACGTGGATGGCTCTGGTGTGATTCTTTATTTCTAGACCGTGTGAAGAGGCCTATATGGGGATGGCTCTGGAGAGATTGTTTACATATCGACCTTGTGCAGAAGTCTACATGTGGATGGCTCTGGAGAGATTGTTGATACTCCAAGTTTCTGGAGAGGCATACACGTGGCTGGCTCTGAAGATATTGTTTAAATGCGGTGCTTGTGCAGAGGTCGACACGTGGACGGATCTGAAGAGATTGTTTATGAACGGAGATTGTGCCGAGATCTACATGTGGTCGGCTCTGGAGAGATTGATTATATTCGGAGCTTGTGAGGAGGACTACACGTGGATGGCTCTGGAGAGATTGTACATATGTGTAGCTTGTGGAGGGGCCTCCACGTGGATGGCTCTGGAGAGATTGTTTATGTATGGATCTTGTGGGGAGGCCAACACAAAAATGGACCTGCAGAGATTGTTTGTAAATGGATCTTGTGGAGAGGCCTACAAGTGGTTGGCTCTGGAATGATAGATGCTGTACGGGTCTTGAGAAGAGGTTGGCACGTGCACGTCTCTGTAGAAATTATCTGTATATGGAGAAGTTTGGAGATGCATACACAACGAAATCTCTATGGAGAGATTGATCAGATACAGACTTGTGGAGAGGCCTGCACGTGGGTGGCTCTGGAAAGATTGATGCTATACGGGGCTTATGGAGAGGTTGACACATGCACGTCTCTGTCGAAATTATCTGGATATGGAAAAAGTTTGGAAATGCATGCACATGGAAAGCTCTGGAGAGATTGTTGAGATACAGACTTGTAGAGAGTGCTACACGTGGATGGCTCTACAGAGCTTGTTTATGCGTGGAGCTTGTGGACAGGCCTACAGGTGGACGGATCTAGAGAGATTGCGTGTATATGGAGCTTATGACGTATCCTACACGTGGATGGCTCAAGCGATTGTTAATATACGGAGCTTGTGGAGAGGCCTACACATTGATGGAAGTGGATAGATTGTTATATATGTAGCTCGTGGAGGGGCCTACACTTGGATGGCTCTGGCGATTGTGTTTATACTTGTGGAGCTTGTGGAGGAGCCTATGTGTGGACGGCTCTGGAGAGATTGTTTATACATGTAGCTTGTGCAGTGGTCTACATGTGGATGGCTCTGAAGAGATTGTTTATATTCGAAGCTTGTGAAGAGGCCTACACGTGGACGGCTCTGAAAGGATTGCTTATCCACAGAGGTTCTGGAGAGGCCTACACGGGGTTGGCTCTGAAGAGATTTTGTTTATATATACGGAGCTTGTGAAGAGGTCTACATGTGGACTCTTCTGATGAGACTGTTTATATATGGAGCTTATGCAGATGTCTACATGTGGAAAGTTCTGAAGAGATTGTTTATATATGGAGCTTGTGCAGAGGTCTACATGTGGACAGCACTGCAGCGTTTGTTTAAATATGGACCTTCCGGAGAGGCCTACATGTGGACGGCTCTGGAGAGATTGTTCACATACGGAGGTTGTGCAGTGGTCTACATGTGGACGACTCTGGAGAGATTGTCTTAAATTCAGAAACTGAAATCTGAATGCTGAATTATTTGTGGATTTTTAAAACATTTTTGTAGTTAAGTCTTTGTTTAATTTTTTATATTAATATTACTATTCTTTTTTTATGCATGCTCCGTATTAATTCTGTGCTTTAGGAAAGGCAGTATGTGTTGAGATACAGCGTGCTACTGAGCGCTCCTTAATTTTTTACTTCGTATAGCTGACAGCCAGTTTGATGACTAGTCGATTTAGAGATGTGATTACACAGCAGGCTCAGTCAGATAGATAATTGGGAAGTTCAGACACTCCTTCAGCTTTTTCTCTGTCCGTTCTGTTTCAGGTGTTGTTGAAAGAGATTTTATCTCAGAGGTTAGTAGAAACAGTGCCCAGATCTTGGGCATTAAGAATGAATCTAACGTTAAATGGGTTTGTTGACATTTAAAAGAATAATTGTTATCATGGGCTCTGCTGTAAGGGGCAATGACAGGAGATTCTGCAGAAGTGAGTGTGAATCAAGGAGAGTGTGTTGTTTTTCTGCTGCGAAGGTGAAGGAGTTCTCAAAACATGTGAAGAAGATTGTCAAAGGGGACAGTGAGAAGCTGGAAGTTATTGTATACATTGGGAGAAATGGCATATTCAGGGGATGGGTTCAAGTTTTGCAGAGTGAGTCTAAGAGGTTAGGTCGAAAGTTACAATACATAACATCACAAGTAATAATCTCTGGTTTACTTCTGATGCCATGTTCTAATGACAGAAGGAATAAAAGGAGAGGACAGATAAATCACTGGTTGAAGAGCTGATGCAATATGCAGGATTCCGTTTCTTGAATTGTCTGGGATATTGTCGGGGACAGAAAATTCCTGTTCAAAAAGATATGTTTTGCCTGAACTGGAAAGGGACATCTATCCTGGTGGGGAGATCGATTAGTTCATTTTCGAGAGCCTGTAAACCTTTAGAGATGGGCGTGGGACTTCATAAATTATAGTGAAAATAGAAAGAAATGTGAGGATGGTTCTGAATCAGAAAAGGACAAGTTAATTCGGCAAAAACAGACAGGAACAATTCGGAGAACCACATAATTCTGGCGAATTAAACTGAGTCTACTTCAATGCAAGAGGTCTTTCAGATCTGGCCGATGAACCTAGGGCATGTATGGAACATGGGCCTGGGCAGTTGTAATCATTACGGAAAGCTGGCTGAGGGCAGGACAAAACAGGCTACTCAATGTTACGGGTTTTAGATGTTATGGGAGGGACATGAAGAGAGGCGAGACAGGAGGGTAAGTGGTACTTTTGATTCAGGAAAGCATTCCTACTGTACTTAGTGTAGCTATTACTGAGGGACAATTTGGTGAAAATCTATTATTTGAAATTAGAAATAAGAAAGGCATGGACATCTGCATGCGATTGGACTGGAAGCACCCAACAGTGAGAAGGAAATTCAGAAGCAAGTATTTCGAGCTCTCAGATATATGTAAGAATAATAAGGTTGTAAGAGTAGGGGATTTAAATTTTCCAAATACTGACTGGGACTGCCACAGTGTTCAAGGTTCGGATCATGATGAAATTCCGAATTGTATTCAATAATTGCTTTTTTTAAAAAATCAATACATTAATGTTGCAACTGGAGAAGGAGCAAAACATGAACTGCATAGATTCCCCACAGTGTGGAAATTGGTCATTCAGCCTAACAAGTCCACACTAAACCTTGGAAGAGTGACCAATACCACTATCCTATATTTTTCATGGCTAGCACACCTAACCTGCAGATCTCGAGATGCTATGGCGTAATGGCCAACCAAAAAAACATGCACATCTTTGGACTGCAGAAGAAAACCACACCATCTGGAGGAAACTCACACAGACGCAGGGAGAATATGCAAATCCCACGGGGGTCCATCGCTGCAGGGTCTCTCCTGCATTGAGGTAACAGTGTGAATCACTGAGCTGCGAAGGCAGCTTTTTGGAAATAAAGCAAGGCAAGTGACTGAAGTGTGAGTAGGGGAACACTTTGGCACGAGTGATCATCATCCTATCACTTTAAAAACTGTTATGGAAATGGGTCGGTCTTCCACAAAAGTTAGAGATCGTACTTAGAGGAAGGCATATTTTAAGGGGATGAAAATGAGCTTTGAAACGTTAATTGGAAGAAACTGTTCGCGAATGGGAGCCATTCAATCGTGTGATAATGAGAGTTCAGAAACATAATATTCCTTTTGGAGTGAAAGGCAAGGCTGGTAAGATTAGTAAGCAATGGTTGAACACATTTATTAAAATTGTTGTCAAGAATAAAAAGGAAGCATTTATACACTACAGACAATTGGGATCAATTGAATCTCTTGACGAGTTCAAAGAGTGTCGCGGTACTCTTAAGAAGGAAATCAGGAAGGCAAAGACGGGATGAAATATTATTGCCAGATAAGGGTAAAGATATTTTAAAAAATAAAGACCACAAATCCATTAAGAGGAAGAGAACAAATTGAGAGAGAATAGGTCCCTCTTCCACTCAGTGAGGTTTAATTTGCATTGAACTTGAGGTAATGGAACGGATATGAAATGAATATTTTGCGTCAGTTGTGGCTGTTGAGAAAGAAATGGGTATTACACATCTCAGGGAAGTAAACATTGATGTTTTGATAACAGTTTACATGATGGAAGAAGACGTGCTATAGATCTTAGAAAATATGTAAGTAGGACCTGATCAAGAGTATCCCAGATCATTGCAGGAATTTAGGGAGGAAATTGCGAGGCCCCTAATAAAAATGTTTACATCGTCTACAAACACGGGCAAAGTACCAAAGGACTGGAGGGTGAAGAAGGTTATGTCAGATTAAAATGGGAACTTGATTAGATGGGCCGATGGGCTTAGGAGTAGCAGATGGAGTTTAACTTAGATAAATGTTCATTTCTGGTCCCCCTATTATTGTAAAGATATTGTTAAACTTGAAATGGTTCAGAAAGCTTGACAAGGATTTTGTTGTGATTGGAGAGTTTGAGCTACAGGGAGAGGTTGAACAGGCTGGGGCTGTTTTCCCTGGACCATCAGAGGCTCGGAGTGTGATTTTATAGAGGTTTCTAAAATCATAAGGGATTATGAATTCCTCAATAATTCATAGGGGATAAGTTGAATAAACGAAATCTTTTTTCAGCGCAGAGGATTCAAAATCTAGACGGAACAGATTTAAGGTTAGAGAGAAAAGGTTTAAAAGGGAGCTGAGGGGTAGCTTTCTCACAGTTAGTGCGTTTATGGAATGAGCTGCCAGAGGATTTGGTGGAGGCTGGTAACATTACACCATTTAAAAGGCATCTGGATGGGTACATGAATAAAAAAAGTTTTCGTGGGATTTGGGCCAAATGCTGGAAAATGGCATCAGATTAAATCAGGATATCTTTTTGGTGTGGATGAGTTGGACCTAAGGGCCTGTTTCCATGGTATACAACTCCATGACTCTCAAAAAGTAATTAAAAAGACATTTGTCATATCAACTTATATCGCTTTGGTGTTGACACATTGAAGGTGACGTTAGGTCATTTGGCAAAAACTTGTTCTGGGAGGTAAGTTTTAAAGAGCCTCATAATTCAGAGAAGGAGCTGGGTAATCGGAAGGACTGACAGAGAGAGAGGCCAGAAGTGTACACAGTTCATTCACGCAGGTTTGTTCCCACTGTCAGAGTTTGTGACGATTCTGCCTTTCTTCCCTGCCATTTCACTTTGGCCGTGCATGATTTGGATATTAACACAGGAGTCGAGAGTGTGGCGCTGGAAAAGCACATCAGATCAGGCAGCATTCGAGGAGCTGGAGAATCGATGTTTCAGGCAAAAGCCCTCTATCAGGAATTTGCCTGAATTTAGCAGCTGTAATTAGGAAGTTTGCAGATGAAGCCAAAATAAGAAGTGTCGTGGACAGCAAAGAAAGTTACCTCAGAGTACAAGTGGATCTTAATCATAAGCGTCAATGGGCTGAGGAGTGCAGTTTAATATCAATAAATGTAAGGTGCCTGCATTTTGGAAAGGCAAATTAGAGAAAGACTTAATGGCAAGGTCCGAGGGAGTGTTACTGAACAAAGAGACCTTGGAGAGCAGGTTCACTGTTGCTTGAAAGTCGAGTCGCAGTTAGATAGGATAGTGAAGAAGGCTTTTGGTGTTCTCTCCTTTATTGGTCAGAGTATTGAGTACAGGGGTTGGGAGGCCATGTTGCGGCTGTATGTGACATTGGTTAGGTCACTGTTGGAATATAGCGTGCAGTTCTGGTCTCCTTCCTATCGGAAGGATGTTGCAAAACTTGAAAGCGTAGAGAAAAGATTTTCAAGGATGTTGCCATGATTGTAGGATTTGAGCCACAGGGAGAGGCTGAACAGGCTGGTGCTGTTTTTCCTGGAGCATCAGAGGCTGAGGGGTGACCTTATCAAGCTTTATAAAATCATGAGGAGCATGGATAGGATAAATAGACAAAGTCTTTTCCTCGGGGTGGGGGAGTCCAGAACTAGAGGGCATATGTTTAGAACGGGAGGAAAAAAATGTAAGGGACCTCAGGGGTAACCTTTTCATGAAACGGGTGGTACGTGTATGGAATGAGCTTACAGAGAAAGTGGTGGAGGTTTATACAATTACAACATTTAAAAAGCAGCTGGATTTTACGATATATGAATAGGAAGGGTTTAGAGGGATATGGGTAGTGCTGGCAAATGGGACGAGATTATGTTAGGATAACTTGTCGACATGGATGGATTGGACCAAAGGGTATTTTTCCGTGCTGTACATCTCTTTGACTCTAAGACTTAATTCTATGAAATCCGTCATCTCTTTACCTATCACACAAGCTGGTAATATTACACCACAGCAGAAAATTTCACCCTTGCAGTGATTGACACCAGTCCAAGAAAACAAATAAATCTATGAGTAACTTTGAAACATTTTGCATCGAAGAGTGAGAATGTAAGCTTGAGAATTTGGAGGACAACATGCATGTGTCAGTGACAGTGGTCAGTGGATGGTCAGGAAATGGAATTTGTTGAAAAAAACAAACCAGGAAGGTGGAAGAAATTTGGACAAAGTAAATGTGTGGAGTTGGCGCTGGAATACAAGGGCCAGAGGTAACAATTGAATGATTGACTGTTTCCACGATGATGAACTGTGAGGCAGGGTGATGCGTTTAGGAGCTGGTTTACAGATAGAAAAAAATCGCCTTGGTGATGATGCAAATTGAACTGATAAAAATGCATTTGTAATCAAAAGGTGGAATTCAAACTTCTCGTGTTTTTAATTTTGTGAAGATGTGTGGATCAGAGAATTCCATAAGGAAGAGTGAACAGTTGCCTGGCATTACTATTCACCCTGCAATGAACGATGATCCTTTCCTCCAGGTATTTTTATTGTGTCTGGGTCACTTGCTGTGAACTGTTTGCTCAGAAATGGGTTTTTCTGGGCATGCTTGATTCCTCTTCTGGTGATGTTTTTGTTCAGCTTTCTACTGACTGTTGTCCCTTGCTAACAGCACTCTGCACTGGTTTTACTCCTGCCGTCTCTTGCATGTTGTTCCTCAGATGGACTCATTCCCTGCCCATTTGAAAAGGAGTGTTATCATGTTGCTGCTCCTCCTTCTACTTTCGGGCTATTCCTCACGTGGACTCCTCATTCCATTGTCTGCTACAGCTAATGTTGACTCTCAGTTACATGGATTTATTCACCAATTGAATTATTTTTATAACTGGATATTTCACTGCATACTTTAACTGATCTCTGAAACTTTTCTGTGTCACCACATAAATAACTGCATTGGTGCAGCAACTGAGGTTCCGCAGCATATATGCAACTTGTTGAAAGAGATCGAAATCATCCACGTATTTACCGATACCATATATGTATAGAATATACACCAACCAGAGCAATATGAAGCTGACAGATATAGCAAACAGTAAAGTCACAGATTTCTTTCTGCACTTGATCTCTTGGTCATTCTCTGATTTTTTCTGACCCCTCAATCCCTTACGCGCCTTATTGGCCTCGAAGATGTGTCTGACTGTCAGAATATTGAGGAAGAGAATCGAAATGAATGGAAGAAGAACTGTTAAAAATGATTCAATATATCTATAACTCACCCACAAAGGATCATTCAAGTAACTGTTTCTGGTGTAACAGTAGAATGGAACATTGTCGATAATCTTTCCTGGCTGATGTCGAAAATAATTGGGAATGTTCTTTACAGAAAAGAAAATGCAGATCGTTGCCAGAACTCTCTTTGCAGTTTTCACTGTGCAATACTGAGATTTAATCTGATGAAAACAAATGGCGGCAAATCGATCAAAAGAAAAAGCAACAGTGAACCAGACAGAACAATCAATTGTGAAGTCAATCAGGACCCAGATTACACTGCAAACCGGAGTGATGTCCAGGAAACACAGTGGATAATAATACCAGCTAAATCGAAGAAGTATGACGTCAAATATAATAAACAGGAGATCAGATACAGCCATTGCAACCAGATAGCGAGTGGTGCATGTTGAAAGACCACACTTGTCCCCAGCTAAAAATACAATCGCCATTAGACTCACTGTAAGAGAAAGACAGATAAAAAAGACATGAAGTTACTGATCAAGTATTCTCTATGCCTGATGGTTTAGCACAACGATGTTTGCATGTCATATCGCCCAAATCATGAGTTATCACGGTCAAATGAATTATTTGCACTTTTTAAAAGACATAGGGAATCACATGAGGATCGAATGCCTACTAGAACTGATTATGTACTCAATACTTTGGGAGTCATCAGTAATTAGTTTCTTTTGCTTTACAGATTACTCTGACTGCTTGAGTTGCTCATAAGACCACAGCATCCAAATAAATCCACCCGGGATCAATGAAGAATGGGAGACACCAAACACGGACATCGAGTACGAAATTCCTGCACTCGGTTGTGGAATCTCCACAGCTCACATTGCTTCCAGAATTGCACATCGACACTGTCTAACTGTGGTACAGGGAAGTGAATCTTTCCAGTTTCCAGGAATGGATTTCCTCTACAAAGCGAATGAACAAATGATAGGGCATTGAACCTGTACCCCTCCCTGTTTCCCCCCACTGGTACAGGATTGAACATAACCACAATCTGAAACATGGAAGATTTCAGCATTGAATCGAACTACCATGTCCCAGGTTAGTAACCCACTACAATCATCAGAATGCAAATATTATATTTGATATGGATTCCCCCCACAATGTTCAATATTGCACACCACAGCCTCCACTCAAATAAAATCTGAATTGATGCAGCTTTGATCATTGCAAATTTCCGGTTTGGAATTCATGAGAAGAATCAAAGCTTCCTGCCTGATGTCCGGGCTCCTGCAGTTCTCCTTGTGAACAGAAATCCTCCTCCCAAATTCGGAGCAGAAGCTCCGGCTGGGATTCTCCATAATGTAAGCAGCATTCTCCATGGAGGTCACCAGCATTGTACCCTAGCTTGTTGTGGGAGAACAATACATTTCACCATTGCTTGGTATTAGAGACTGCTTTTGTGGATTCAGTCCAATGCCGATCATTCTGTGAGATGACAGGAGAAAGTGAGGATTGCAAATGCAGGAGATCAGAGCCGAGAGTGTGGTGGTAGAAAAGCACAGCATTCGTGATGAAGGGCTTATGCCCGAAATATCGATTCTCCTGTTCCTCAGTTTCTGACTGACCTATTGTGCTTTTCCAGCACCACACTGTAGACAAAATGTCAGCTATGGCTGACAATGAAATTTTAGTTCAATAAAACTGTGGATTTAACAGTCTCATTGTAATCATTAAAATGTTATTAACTGTTATGAAAAAATCCCTTCCCGTTGACAAAAGTCCCTTAGAGAAGGTAATCTTTCATCCTAACATGGCCTGACCTACAAGTAACTCCAAACGCACGACAATATGGTGACTGCTACACGTCCTCTGGGCAATTTCGGGAAAGGGGGTGGCCGAGTCAGTGACACCCACATCCATTGAATGAACAAAAGAAAATGGAGATCCCCCACACATACCTAACTCCCCAGAATAGACAACTTTTTACAGCTTCACATTGAAATGAATATCCCAACTCTAAGTTGATTTTAACAAATATGCAACTCCCAATACTGACCCACTTTTGAAGATAAGAGATCCTTCACTTGCTTCATCAGTTTTCTGCAGTAGGGAACGCGAACACGTCGACCGGTTCCCAGCACAGTCAACTGAGGCAAAAGGGCTGTCTCTTGACTTTGATACTCACGAGAGTTCGAAAATCCATTGGGCTAATGGACGTCCTGAATTCAGTAAAGACCTCAGCACCAAGCATCCAACCTTTCATTTTGAATGTTTCTCCTGTTTTGTGCCGTACAGGAAATTCTCATCGACACACACCTCCTTTGGATTCACAGGTGCCTTCTTGCAGAGACGATAACAGTGAACATTTCTAAATGTAAGCTTTAGTCAGGCCAATTTAGATTGCCCAACTCTAGTCGCTATTTTGATGCTACTGGAGATCTGCCTTTTGAGTATCTGTAATAGACAGCATTCCATTCCATCTCTGAGTTCGGCTTTCTGGATGGACGGCATGGATTGGAGAAGAAGGCAGGCATTGTATTGCTACAGGAATCAGGGTAACTGACATGCAGCAGTTTTATGGCCAGACTGGTTCATTCTCTTGTCAATGGTTGGCTCAGGTCATGCAGTCAGTCATGGTAATGTTGTAGTAAGCCAATGGGAGATTGGTCGATTCTCACTCTTCAGGGTCATTGTTATCCGGTGCTTGTGGGATGTGAATGTTACTTTCAAATTGGCAACCAAAGGTTGATGCAACCTCACTGTATATGGAGACAGATCTCTTCATTATCTAAGGAGTTGTAAATGGTGCTGAAGATTGCAACACCGCGCGCAAGCCTCTTTACCTCATCAATGATGATGGAGGGAAGGGCAGAGATGTGGCATTTTTTTATTCTGGTGTCTGGTACAACACTCTGAAGAATTCCTGCAGATATGTAAGATGACTGAGGTGATTGACCTCCATCTGTCATAATTATCTTCAACTGTATTCAAGATTGATACCAAAACAGGCTAGCTTCTCATTATGTTCAATTCTTTCAGGGCTCGCTATTGTGGATATGTCTTCATAGTTTACATGTTTAAGAGTTGAATATTTCTTTTCCGTCATTAAAATATATCTATAAAAGTGGGGAAATATAATTGAGGAGCAGATAGTACATGTTTCTGTACATGTAAGACAATTCTGACTTTGTCATACTTTAGAGTGAACATGTGGCTGTGCTGCAATGTCAGAGGCGATGGAAAAAAAACTGTACAATATGTGATAGAGATTGGACACCCGTCAGAGTCAGTCTGTTTGTCATTATCACACACAATAAAACAGAAAAGTCATTGTTTTGGAAATGGTTTGTGAGCTCTGTTCGTGACATAGTGTGTGCAGGTGGCGTGTAAAATCGAATCAGCTCAAGGTCTCATTCACAGTTTCTGCACTTAACGTACGACGTTCCGTATTCTGTACAGTTAATTCTCTGCAATGTTCTTCACCGCAAGTATTAACCATAGTCATAATATTGCAGGTACTAGTCAATTACTTAATGAAACAATGTATTAATTTATATTTTCTTTTTGTTTCTATATTGCTTTAAAACTGATTGTAGCACAGCCCTCATTAAGTCATCTTCCTCACCAGGGGACATGGATCATAAAGCAGCGATCACTGTAAAATTAATTGTGGATAGATGATGGATCATAGGTTCAAACATTATTGATCTAATCAGATTCAGAGGTGGAACAGTGGCAATCAGTCTAGCTCGAATTCCACAGTTATTAACTTCGAGATAATGAATGAGAGCAGTCATGTCCTACAGTTTATTCTAACTTTGCTGAAAGGTTAATCACACCCAAAAATATTATTTAAGGAAACATTATATTCCTATGAGACAATTAATTGAATTCACGCCGTTGTTCTGGTATTTTCATTTTTGCAAGACGTCACACCTATTTATCCCCAATAAAACACTTTACTTTGTCAACTTATCACGAAATATATTCAACCAAAGATATTCCCATTTGTAATCCATCGTATTGCCAAACTACACCAGTGAACAGATCAGAAATGAGAACTGTCACATTAAAGAAGCATCTCTTTGTTTCAGTCAAATTATGTTCCTAGTTCCAACTACATTCAAATCTTCCCTTTCATTCAGTCCCCCAAGAGTTAAATTTCAACCTCAGATATACTCCTTCTTGTGCAAGACCACGGCGGTGAATTGTTTCCCTCTTGTTGGTAACTCATACTCAGTGTTATTGTATTTTGCCAAAAGCTCCCAATAACACTTGGAGACTGGGCTCGTTGTTCTCCTTTGGCTAAGAACCCAGACCCAGTTAGAATTTCACAGAAAGCTGCTCACTGCATCACATTGCCACGGGAATCCGATGTTGCCTTCAGGTTATTGACCCACATTCAGTCCAGCTCTCAACTGAAAGAAATTTCCAATAATATTTACACTTGGGGTCATGGATATTCCCCCATTCTGCTGCACATTAACAGCAATGTTGCGTGTACAGATACTCGCGAAAAGCAACAATACTGGGTCAGAAGTTCATATCTGAGCAGTTCCCCACACTCAGTACAATTCTACAATGACACATTCTCCCAGCACCAAGTGGCAACAGTATTAACAGGTTATTCCCCATTCAGTACAATTCCACGATCAGTGACAGATTCATTCAGAGTTACTCCTGGAGATCTAGATTGACAGTACGAAACATTCTAATCAATCACTGGATAATGTAGAGTGTGTATAAACTAGAAACAGAGATTTTCTTTTCTCAGTTGAGGAATTACACCACAGAGTTAGTTTGGAAATGTTAACTCTGTGCATTTCTCTCACACATTTGGAACTCATATTAACCTGATTATCTGCCCTCACAAAATCATTCCTCCGCACATCCACTGACTAAGAAAAGCACATAGGATCATAGGTCATCTGCCCTTCGCTTATCACTCCATAATAAACTGCTCAACCCACCCATTGCCCTCCTGTTGGATGTAGGCTCCCATTTGGAGCGAGCTGCCTGAGTAAGACCCACCAAAACAATTCCTTCGCATCAAGGAATGGGAAACACCAGGTATCACTTAGAGGTGGGTTATTACGAAATCCATTTGACAAATAGCTAACTTTGAACTCCCACAGAGCGAGTGTGGTCTTGGTAAAAACTTTCTGGACCAGCCAGGGCCGGGACTCAGCCAAACCCCATCATTGTGGCATTAGGGCAAACCCATTCTGCACAGTATAGAGAAACAGGCAACACTGCACATTTCTGAGGAGCCTCCTCATCAAACAACTATTTTCTTTAAACTCAGTAAGTGAGGGGCCTTTCAGCTGAATCGAGATTTACTTTAATGAATGGAAAGAAAATAATTATCAGTCATAGAGCGGAAATGAGTGATTTAATGCTGAGATTTATGGAAATTTAAATTGTAACAAGACTTACCAGGAACACCAAGAATAGGAAGGATAGTGTAATATACTTTCGTGACCATTTGCCTTGGCAGATGCATTGTGTTGTTTGTGAAACAATCTGCCCATTCAAGCTGCTGGCAATCTGTACGAATTGGAGAATTCTCTCGGAGTTGGAGCTGACCCAGTTCCAGAGACCTTATTGTATATTGTGTAATATCTCCACTGGGAATCTATGATTTTTTTTGAAATATAATTTTAAACAAACATATTACGACAACAGGTTTGTCATAACGATATTATATCATGGAGTCTGCATTGGAACCCTCCAAAGACTGGATTAATCTGATCCTATTTAGGTGACAAATGTAACTTGCAACTCGTCTTCAAACAACAATACATGACATAATATTTCACTCACTACCAGTCCCATTAATAATCAAATATCTTTTGATATTCTTTTCATTGATGACCTTCATTTTGCTGAGACTATGCAGTCATTCCATATCTCATGTTGCAGAGCTGCTTTTCTACTGCACATTGTTCTCCCTCTTCTTTCCTTGTTTATTCAATTTTACAACACAGTTGAGAAATCTGTCTGTGAGTGAGCACTGTAATACAGAGCCTGAAGCTGATGCTGACCACAACAACAGTTGGAACTAATACTGAGAAATATTTCTTTAAAACAGATCGGAACAAACTAGAAAGGGATTCCAAGCCTTCATTTCAGAATTACAGAATGATGGAATCCCATAGTAAAAAGAGGTCCTTTGGCCCATCATGCTTAAACTACACTCAATTTACATCATTTCCACTGCCCAACCCTGGGCCCCTAGCCTTGAATGTTATGACATTTCAAGTACATATGCAAGTTCGATTTAAAGGTTTCTTTCCTGAAGTACCATCGCAATCAGTGCATTGCAGGCCCCGAACATCCTCTAGGTAAGAAGGTATTTCCTCATGTCCCCCTAAACCTCGTGCCTTTCACATCAAAATCATGCCACCCTGTTAATGCCTCCTCGGTTTAGGGAAAATAACTGTTTTCTGTTCACCCAGTCCACGCCCTTCTTAACCTTTTTTACATCGATCTCTGTTCTAGATTCATAGAGTTATAGAGATGTACAACACGGGAACAGATCCTTCAGAACGACCCGTCCATGCCGACCAGACATCCCAACTCAAACTAGCCCAACCTGCCAGCATGCAGCCCCTATCTCTTCAAACCCTTCATATTCATATACCCATCCAAATGCCACTTAAATGTTGCAATTATATCAGCCTCCACCACATCTTCTGGCAGCTCATTGCATGAATATACCACCCTCTGCATGAAGAAATTTCCCCTTAGGTCTCTTTTATAACTTTCCCCTCTCACCTTAAACCTATGCCGTATAGTTCAGGACTCCCCGACCCCAGGGAAAAGACTTTGTCTTGTTATCCTATCCAAGCCCCTCATATTTTGTAAACCTTAATAAGGTCACCCCTCAGCCTCCAACGCTGTAGGCAAAACATCCCCAGCCTGTTCAGACTCTCACTGTAGCTCAGATCCTCCAAACCTGGCAATATCCTTGTAAATCTTTTCTGAACCCTTTCAAGTTTCACAACATGTGTCCGATAGGAAGGAGACCAGAATTGCACGCAATATTCCAACACTGGCCCAAACAACGTCCTGTACAGATGCAACATGACCTCCCAACTCCTGTCCTAAACACTCTGATCAATAAATGAAAGTATACTTAACGCCTTCTTCACTATCCTATCAACATGCGACTCCACTTTCAAGGAGCTCTGAACCTGTACTCCAAGGTCTCTTTGTTCAGCAACACTCCCTAGGCCCTTACCACTAAATGTATAAGTCCTGCTAAGTTTTGCTTTCCCAAAATGCAGCACCTCACGTTTATCTGAATTAAACTCCATTTGCCACTTCTCAGCCCATTGGCCCATCTGGTCCAGATCCTGTTGTAATCTGAGCTGTCCGCTATAACTCCAATTTTGATGTCATCTGTAAACTTACTAAATGTACCTCTTATGCTCGCATCCAAATCATTTTTGTAAATGACAAAAAGTAGAGGGCCCAGCGCTGATCCTTGTGGTACTCCACTGCTCGCAGGCCTCTAGTCTGAAAAACAACCCTTCACCTCCAGCTCCACCCTCTGTCTACCTTTGAGCCTGTTCTGTATAAAAATGACGAGTTCTTCCTGTATTCCGTGAGATCTAACTTTGCTAATCAGTCGCCCATGGGGAACCTTGTCGAATGCCTTACTGAAGTCCATATGGATCACATCTACTGCTCTTCCCTCATGAATCTTCTTTGTTACTTCTTCAAAAAAACTCAATCAAGTTTGTGAGACATGATATCCCACGCGCAAAGACATGTTGACTATCCCAAATCAGTCCTTGCCTGTCCAAGTACATGTACATCCTGTCCCTCAGGATTCCCTCCAACAACTTGCCCACCACCGTGGTTAGGCTCTGCGGTCTATAGTCCCCTGGCTTGATTTTACCGCCCTTCTTATACAGTGGCACCGCGTTTGCCAACCGCCAGTCTTCTGGCACCTCACCTTTGACTATTGATGATGCAAATATCTCAGCAACAAGCCCAGCAATCATTTCTCTAGCTTCCCACAGACCTCTGGACTTCACCTGATCAGGTTCCTGGAGATGTATCCAACTTTAACCGGTTCAAGACATTTAGCACTTACTCCTCTGTAATCTGGACATTTTGCAAGATGTCATAATCTATTTCCCTACAGTCTATATCTTCCATATCCTTTCCCACAGTAAGTACTGATGCAAAATATTCATTTAATATCTCCCCCACTTTCTGTGACTCTGCACAAAAGCTGCCTTGCTGATCTTTGAGGGGGTCTATTCTCTCCATTGTTACGCTTTTATACTTAATATATTTGTAAAAACATTTTGGATTCTCCTCAATCTCTTGCCAAAGCTATCTCATACCCCCGTTTTGCCCTCCTGATTTCCCTCTTAAGTATACTCCTACATTCTACTACAACCCCAGCTTATCCAAGCTCCCTCTTCAAAGCTAAATTGCTATCGCCCAGACAACATTCGACTGAAACACCTTTGCACTCCCTGCAATGTAATCTCATTCTCCCTATGGTACAGTGACCAGAACCACACACAATAATCCAACTGCGGCCGAAACAAAACCATGCACAGCTCCAACAGGACCTCCCAGCTCTTAAAATCTATGCCTCCGCTATGTGCCTTCTTTACGTACCTATTAAACGATCGTGCTGCCTTCAGGGATATGTTGAAAAACACCTCAAGATGCTTCAGGTACTTTGATGTTCCCAGTGTGCTACCATTCAATGCGTAATGCTTTGTATTTTAACTTCTGCCAAATTCACGAGCTCACATTTATTTGGATTAAATTCCATTTGCCACTGCTCTGCCCATCTCACCAATCTGACCAATCTGACTATTTCTGTCCGCAAACTAAGACGATTTTTCTCACTGCCAAACACCGAGATAATATTTGTATCATCTGAAGATTTACTAATCATCCCCAACCACCTTTCCTACTCCTGCTCCCATCACACACACACGTACATATCAATATCATTTATGATTATTATAACCAATAAGGGAGCCAGCACTGATCCTTGTTGTCCAACACAGGACACCAGTTTCCACTTGCACAGCCTTCTACCAACGTCACCTGCCTCATCGAACTGCAACAATTTTGGAGCCAAGCAGCTAATTTACTCTGGAAGACATGTGGTTTTTGTTTGATTTATCAATCTGCCATGCGGGGCCTTGACAAATTCTGTGCTAAATCTGTCCAAACCATATCAATTCCCTATCCTCTTCCACAACCTGGACACCTCCTCTTAAAACTCCACCACATTTGTGAGGTATTCCCCCCTCCCACACTGACAGAGCCGTATTGATTGTGCATGACCACCCTTGCCTCTCAAAATGGAGATTAATCCTCTCCTTCGGCAATTCCTCCAATAGTTTTCCAGGCAGCATTGTGATAATCACCAATCTGTAATTCCTCTCTTTCTCTTTACACCATTTTGAAAAGTGGAAAAAAACATCAGATAACATCCATCCCTCTGGCATTTCCCCAATGACAAGGAAAGAATTAAACAACTCCTTCAGACCTTGGGGCTTGATCTATTTAAACTCACCAAACCTACAACACCTGCTCGCATCATCCAGAAATCTGCTCAAGAGAGATCGATCTGTGACAGGTACAGCTAAGAATAGAAGTGAGTCAAACATTCAGGGCCGGCAGGCACAAGATAGGACTAATAAATTAAACTGCATTTATTTCAATGCAAAGGGCCTAACAGAGAAGGCAGATGAACTCAGGGTGTGGTTAGGAACATGTGACTGAGAACCATTGCAATTACGGAAACATGGCTCAGAATGGGCAGGAATGGCAGTTTATTGCTCCAGGATACAAATACTACAGGAAGGGGAGAAAGGGAGGCAAGAGAGGAGGGGGAGTGGCACTTTTGGTAAGGGATAGCATTAAAGCTGTGCTGAGGGAGGATATTCCCGGACATACAATCAGGGAAGTCATTTGGGTGGAACTGAGAAATAAAAAAGGGATGATCACCTTATTGGGATTGTACTACAGACCCTCCAATAGTCACAAGGAAGTTGAGAAACAAACTTGGAAGGAGATCTCAGCTATCTGTAAGAATAATAGGGTAGTTATGGTAAGGGCTTTTAACTTTCCAAACATCGACTGGGACTGCCATAGTTTTGAAGGTTTAGATGGAGAGGAATTTCTCATGTGTGTACAAGATAATTTTTTGATTCAGTATGTGGCTGTACCTACTCGAGAAGGTGCAATACTTGACCGACTCTTGGGAAATAAGGCAGGGCAGGTGAGTGAGGTGTCAGTGGGGGAGCACTTTGGGGCCAGTGACCGTAATTCTATTAGTGCTAAAATAGTGATGGAAAAGGATAGAACAGATCTAAAAGTTAAAGTTCTGAATTGGAAAAAGGCCAATTTTGATGGTATTAGGCAAGAACGTTCGAAAGCTGATTGGAGTCAGATGTTCGCCGGTAAAGGGATGGCTGGAAAATGAGAAGTCTTCAGAAATGAGATAACAAGAATTCAGAGAAAGTATATTCCTGTCAGGGCGAAAGGGATAGTTGGTAGGTATAGGGAATGCTGGATGACTAAAGAAATTGAAGGTTTGATTAAGCAAAAGAAGGCAGCATATTTCAGTTATAGGCAGGATACATCGTGTGAATACTTAGAAGAGTATTAAGAAAGTAAGAGTATACTTAAGAGGGAAATCAGGAGGGCAAAACGGGAACACGAGATAGCTTTGGCAAATAGAATTAAGGAGAATCCAAAGGGTTTTTAGAAATATATTAAGGACAAAAGAGTAACTAGGGAGAGAATAGGCAACCTCAAAGATCAGCAAGGCGGCCTTTGCGTGGAGCCACAGAAAATGGGGGCGATACTAAATGAATATTTTGCATCAGTATTTGCTTTGGAAAAGGATATGTAAGACACAGACTGCAGGGAAATAGATGGTGACATCTTGCAAAATGTCCAGATTACAGAGCAGAAAGTGCTGGATGTCTTGAAACGGTGAAAAGTGGATAAATCCCCAGGGTCTGATCAGTTAGTAAGTTTGCAAATGACACCAAAATTGGTGGTGCAGTGGACAGCAAATAGTGTTACCTCAGATCACAACAGGATCAGGAGCAGAATGGCCAATGGGCTGAGAGATGGCAGATGGAGCTTAATTCAGATAAAGGCGAGATGCTGCATTTAGGGAAAGCAAATATTAGCAGGACTAATATTCTTAATGGTAAGGTCCTAGAGAGTATTGTTGAACAAAAAGACCTTGGAGTGCAGTTTCAGAGCTCCTTCAAAGTGGAGTTGCAGATAGATAGGATAATGAAGAAGGGGTTTGGTATGATTTCTTCTTTTGGTCAGAGTGTTGAGTACAGGAGTTGAGAGGTCATGTTGCGAATGTACAGGACATTGGTTAGGCCGCTGTTGGAATATTGCATGCAATTCTGATCTCCTCCCTATCGGAAAGATGTTGTGAAACTGGAAAGGGTTCAGAAAGGATTTTCAAGTATGTTGCCACGGTTCGAGAATTTGAGCTACAGGGAGAGTCTGAATAGGCTGGGGCTATTTTCATTGAAGCGTCGGAAGCTGAGGGGTGACCATATAGAGGTTTATAAAATTATGAGGAGTATTGATAGGATAAACAGACATAGTATTTTCCTTGTGGTGGTGTAGTCCAGATCTAGAGGGCATAGTTTTAGTGTGAGAGGGGAAAGATATAAAAGAGACATAAGGAGCAAATTTTTCACGCAGAGGGTGGTACATGTATGGAATGAGCTGCCAGAAGATGTGGTGGAGGCTGGTACAGTTGCAACATGTAAAATGCAGCTCGATGGGTATATGAAGGGGAAGTTTTGGAGGGATATAGGCTGGGTGCTGGCAGGTGGGACTAGATTGGGTTGGGATATCTGGTCGGCAAGTACAGGTATGACCGACGGGTCTGTTTCCATGCTGGACATCTCGATGACTCTATGACTCTATAACACACGCCGAGCTACCTGTTATTCTGTATATAAACCACCCAGAGAGGAAAACTCAGAGAGAAAGAGAGAGACAGGATCTGAGGAATATAGGATGAGATTAAAGTGGTGATGTTTACCATTCAGGTTTGTCCCAGCTCTCTCGATGGTCTCTCCCACTCCCTCTTTCCCACTGAGGACAGACCCGGCTCTAGGGGCTTGCAGTGGGTGGGGCTGGTTCAGAGAGGGAATGGGCGGTATTAAGGATCAAACTGGGATTGAGATTCAAACACTCCCCACACTCTCACGCACAGAGACAGACTCAACCACACAGACACTGACTCCCTGCTCAGTGCACATGGAAGAGACAGTGGCTGCCAGAATCTGTTTGAAATACCCCCAGGTCAGTCACGCAAAGACATCCACTCCACCCAAATCCCAGCTTATCCAGTCAGCTCCCAGCTCCCTCTTCCTGTGGCAAACCTTCCACAGAGAGGGAGTACAGCCAGAGTTATTTTTGGGGGGATGATAGGGAGGGAGGGTAGGAGGTGTGAGACAAAGCAGAAAGTAAATAGTTTAGTCCAGACGACCCACTGTTTGTTCCTGCTTAGTATTTTACTGCCTTAGAATGAAAGCTGGAGATATTCTCATTCAGATCAAATTAATTTTGTCTTGTTTTTCCGACTGATCAATGTAAAAATCATAACTTTGATCAAACAGGTCACCTGTTTGTAAGGCAGCTGTACTCACTACGATAGCTTGACCAGGTCATTTTCTCATCACTGACTGGTCCAGGTTATTGATAGAGATAGAAAATTGCAGATGCTCGAATTCAAGGGAAACAAGCAGGTGGCTGGAAGAACACAGTAAGCCAGACAGCATCAGGAGATAGAGAAGTCAATGCTTAGGGTGTTACCCGTCTTCAGGATGTGGAGAGGGGGAGTGGGTGTATGGGGAACTGCAGATAAAGCAGGTGGTGGGGAGCGTGCAGGGTGGTGAGGTTGGGAGAGGTGGTCACAGGTAGAGAGTATGGACTGATTGGTCGATGGGAGGAGTGAATTCAGTTGGTAGCTGGAATGAAGCATCAATGAGAGGAATGGAAGGGATGAGTCGGGGCTGGGAAGGCAGTCGTTTGATGGGAAGGGAGGTTATTTGAAATTAGACAACTCAATGTTGAATTCTCTGGGCTGTAGGCTGCTCAGGGGGAAGATTAGGTGCTGTCCCTCCAATTTGCAGTCTGATTCGTTGCTTAACATAACTTCAGTTATTCAAGGGTTCCTTGTTGTGAACGAGTGCTCATAATTTATATGTTTAAGAGCTGAAGTTTTCTTCTCAGCAACTAAATTTTAACTGTTAAAGTAACCGATTGAGAAACAGATCAACAATCCTTCTGTAAATGCAAGGCAAACAACTTTGAGTTTTTTGCATGACAGAGTTAACATTTGGAGATAGTAAGGACAGCAGATACTGAAAGGCAGAGTGGATAGAATGTGGACCTGGAAAGGCACAGCAGGTCAGGCAACCTTTGGCTATGTTGGAAGGGCAGAGGCTACGGTACAATAAACAAGCAACAAGTGACAGAGTTTGGGCTCCTGGAAGAGTCAGAACGTTTATCATCTCACGAAAAGAAGAGAAAAGCTCCTAATTCTGAGTAACGCTATGACATAGTGTATATGGATATATAAAGAGTAGAAAGGACTTGTGGCACAGGCATGGAAATAATATCTACACTAATGAGAGCGACTGCAACTGAAGGTCATGAATGTGGAATATTTACTCAGGGACAGAACACTTGGTAATGGGCGAGGCTTGCATGGTATATTAAAGCACCATGTTAAATGTTCTTTATTCAAGGCTGTTAATTTGAGGTAATGCTCTCCAACTCAGTTATAAACCAGTCTTAAAATTGCTGTTCGTTAGTTACTTGTGGAATCAGACATTTTAATTCTCATTCTTTTGGTATTTTTATTCTTATATATTGCCTTAAAGCTGATTGATACACGGCTCACTTCCTCCTCTCAAGAGGAACACATCTCAACGTGAAGAGCAGTGATTGCTGGAACATTAACTGTAGACAGATTATGAAAAGCAGATTCAACAATTATTTGTCCAAATCCAATGAAATACAGATGCCAAATATTGTCAAAATTTCCTTCTCTATATCCATCCCTTATTAACATACAAATAATGAACTAATGTAGTCATGTCCTACAACTTGTCCTGACCTTGCTGGAAGATGAATCATTCCCAAAAATATTATTTGATTCAACACAATATGTCAACAGGGCATTTTCTTGAATTAACATTGTTGACCAAACATTTTTACCTCATAATAAACACTTCTGTTTATGTCCACTCAGACATTTCACTTTGTAAAATTAGCATAAAACATATGCAATCAGCTGCAAAGTTTTTTTTCCCATTTGCGACCCATTGTATACTGACAAACTGCATTGACAGCTCCATCAGCGAACAGAACAGAAATGGGGAATGCATTATAAACGAATCATTGCATGATGCATATCATTATAGTTACAATTGCAGTCAGATATTCCATTTCATTCAGCTCCCTACACACAGTTAGATTTTATAGTCAGAGATATTCCTCCTTGCAGGCACCCACTGCAGTAGCTTCTTCCCTTTCAGTTAGGAATCCACATTTGGTTTAATTTGACGTAGAGAGATGCTCCCAGTAATGTTAGGGTACTGGGCTAAGTTGTTACCCTTGGCTAGGCACTCGCACTCAGTACAATTTTAATTGAAAGATACCCACTGAAGTACACATTACCACAGGAAACATGTGTTCCCTTCAGGTTACCGACCTCTGCACGCAACACAGTTCTACAGTGAAAGATACTCGCTGCAATACTTGCAATTGAGGTCACGGACGTTTTCCTGTTCGTGCTCCACTCTGATGACAGAAAGCGCAAGAATACTGGTTGAGACGTTCCTGCTGTAGGAGTTACCCGTACACAGTACAATACTTCGTTGACACATACTCCAAGTAACATGAAGCCACAGCAATCACAAGGTCCACCCTGAGGTTGGTGACCCCGATTCAATACAGTTGCATTATCAGTCATACCTTTGCTTAGTGTGAATAGTGAGATCTGAATCAACAGTGCAAAACATTCCATCCAATCACTGGATAATAGAGAGTGCCTCTGAGCTACAGAAAAACGATTTCTTCTCAGTTGAGTAATTACACCACAGTTAGTCTGGAACTGTTAACTGCGTGCATTGTTATCACACTTTTGGAACTCGTACTGCTCCAGTCCAGTGCAAAGTGTGTCAAGGTTTAAATGAATCCATCATGCAGCACCTGACATCAGTAAGTAGGATTCTCTGGGGAAGTAAAGACTGAACGTCAAGAGGAGAATTTAAAAAAATCTCCAAAGACAGCATACGATAGAATGTCATGCTCCAGAACACGCTGTCTTCTCAAAAAATATTGAAAGAACTGTGGATGCTGGAAATCAGAAATAGAAATTTCTGGAAATGAGCAGCACGTCAGGCTGCATGCGTTGAGAGAAATCACAGTTAACCTTTCACCTGCAGTTATTGGATCTGAATCATTAACTCTAGTTTCTCTCCACACATGCCGCGAGACCTGCTGACCTTTTCCAGAAATTTCTCTGTTGTTGTTGTTATTGTTGTTGCCCCAGTCTTCAGTATGGCACTCACCTCTGGCACTATGGCAATCATGTTCTCTAAATCTTCCAGTCTTCTCGAATACCTCATGAAATTCGTTGGATATTTTTACACCCAGCACTACAACAATAACATTTTCTCTCAAGTGAATTATTTTGGAATTGAAAAAAAGGGACATTATTGCACCAGACAGTTCGATCCACTGTGATACTGAAAATGTGTTGCTGGAAAAGCGCAGCAGGCTAGGCAGCATCCACGGAACAGGAAATTCGACGTTTCGGGCATAAGCCCTTCATCAGGAACACATTTTCAGCACTGATCTTCAGCATCCGCAGACCTCACTTTCTCCTTTTGGAATTGTAAAAAATAGGACATTATTGCACCAGAGAGTTTGATCCAATGTGATACTCCCCTGATGTAAAACACACTGTATCAGTTATGTCTCAGATAGCAGTTTTGATGCAGCAGCCCTGACATTTACAATGTGCTGTGGGAATGAACATCTCAGTGTTATCGTTACTGCTAACGTTTATAAACGTCCAAGTGGGAGCTGGAAATAACATGCCCCTTCAATATTACCTTACCATCACCCAAAACACAATTTCCATCCCTCAACAGTCACAAACCAGACTGAG
Organism: Hemiscyllium ocellatum; assembly: GCF_020745735.1. NCBI lineage: Eukaryota > Metazoa > Chordata > Chondrichthyes > Orectolobiformes > Hemiscylliidae > Hemiscyllium > Hemiscyllium ocellatum. The sequence goes on along the minus strand of NC_083440.1, from coordinate 5,535,492 downwards.
TTTACTCAGCATGTAAATGTGGTCTCCAATAAACTACTCCATCTGTAAATCACAATCACTGACTGGACAGATATCCTATGTGACACACAGTTCAATGATATCCCGTGCCAAGGGCAAACAGCATGAGGCACACCAGGTACAACAGGCAGTACAATGCACAAGTCTTCGTGACAATAAAAGAATTCAACAATATGCATCATCATTCATAATTTGTTAAGCAGTGTGCTTCTGATGGATATGAATCAGCTGGTTGCCCAGATATATTATCCAACTCCCCGAGTCCCTGAGACCTGACCATAAGGTCAACTGAAGGTCCCAACAGCAGGGCGACATATCAGTCCATATGGCCGGAGGTCCTTGATACCGATTGGACCCTTGGAGCGACACAACAATATCAAATATCCGAAATCAACCACCTGTCACCCCAAACAAACTTGCATTTCATCAGTGAAAAGTCATGGTGAACAATCCAGTCTCCACCGTTCTGAGACCCATGGCAAGGTAGAAGAACAGAAATTTCACAAAGTTGTCGGAGTACTGCACTCCATAGTGCAACACTATGGCCTCGAAGTTAATCAGTTTTAAAATATATCCAAAGGATTCATCTGTCAGGACTATCAAAAGAACAATAACAATAATCAAAATAATAATAATGCTTACCCAAACTGGTAGCCAAAAACTAAATAACAATCGCAAACAAACACACATGGGTGCCCCTTCACATTGACCAGTATTGTTCCAGGAATATCAAAGGGTAACAGCAACAACGGACAACATGGGAAACATCCTGGTGAACAAAGTTGTTTGATTCTCTGTGTGAGAGCTGCTTTCATTGCACTGCAGACCTCAGTGTTTGTCCTTATAAACTGCACACAACAGCACTGTCCAATGGTTAACAAATGGCACAACTCACTCAACTCTGACAGTCAAATAATTCAACATTACGCATCATAATTGGAATTTTGCACTCAACTTCTGTCCCAGTGATCTGTCCTCCCAAATATCATGCCCCGACACATCCACTGACTGAACTAAACAGACAAGATAGTCAAAGCTTTCCGTGCTGACATTCACTTCTCACTCTGTAATGACTTGTTCAACTCAGTCGTTGCCCATGTGTTGTATTTGGGCTCCCATTTGGAACCAGCTGCCTGAGCAAGATCCACCAACACAATCCCTTCGCATCAAGTAATGGGAAACATCAGATATCTCTAATAGGTAGGTTGTTACAAATCTCATCTGACCAATAACAGGCATTGAACTCCCACAGAGAGAGTGTAGTCTTGGTAAACACTTTCTTGACCAGCCAGGGCCGGTGCTCAGCCAAACCCTATCAGTGTGGCCTCAGGGCAAACCTATTCTGCACAGTATAGAGAAACAGGCAATGCTGCACATGACTGAAGAGCCTCCTCATCAAAGAAAACCATTTTCTTTGAACTCAGTAAGTGAGCATACTGACATCTGGCATCAGTATTTGCCTTGCTAAACGGAAATAAATTGATTAAGTGTCATACAGGAGAAATAAGTCTAATTTCATGCAGAGATATATACAACTTAAGTTGTTGCAAGACATACTAGGAACACCCACAACAGCAAGAATGGTGGAGTACATTTTGGCGACCATCTGTATTGGAAGGTGCATTTTGTTGTTTGTGAAATAATCTCTCCCTGCTGCTGGCAATCTTTCAGAACAGGCTAATTCTCCCGAAGTTCGAACTGACGCAGTTCCAGTGATTTTATTTTTGTACTGAATAGCATCTCCACCGGGAAACTGATTATATCTTCAAATATTTTATATCATTTTGAACAAACAAATAATGACAGTTGGTTTATTTTAATGATGTGATATCATTGCGTTTTGCCTCTCCAATTGAATACCCAAAGACTGGATTAATGTGAATCTATGTCGCATCAAAGTTAATTTCAACTTGTCTTCAAACAACAATACTTGTATTATTTCACATCCTATCAATGCCATAAATATCGGAATATCTTCTGATGTTCTTTTCCATGAAACCCTTCATTTTGCAAAGGTTATTCAGTCATTCAGTACCTCATACTGACGTGGTCCTTGAGAGCTGATCTACTGCACACTGTTATCCCACTGCTCCTCTTGTTCATTGAGTTTTCCAAAACATTTGGGAAATAATGTCTGTGAACCAACACTCTAATACAGAACTTGAAGCTGAAACTGATCACAACAAGAACTGGAAATTATACTCAAACAAATACAAGAAAAGAGACTAATTCAGAACCTTCCCTTCAGAATTAGAGAATTACAGTGTCACATAGAGCAGAAGAAGCTGGGTAGGCCATCATGTTTGTCTCAACAAAATAATACTGAATCGACACCTGTTCCATTTTCCAGCACTCGGTCCAGAGCCTTGAATGTTATGACATTTCAAATGCTCATCAAGTATAGGTTAAAGGTTGTGAGATTTCCCATCTCAACTCCCTGCCCGGTTAGTGCACAGCAAACCCCTTCCATCCTCACGGTGAGAAGAGTTTTCCTCATGTGTCCCCTAAGCCTTTCAGCTTAAATATATACTGTCCTGTAATTGATACTTCGATAAAGGGCTAACAATTCCTTTTTATCTGCACTGCCCACGTCCCTCACAGTATTATATACCCCGACTTTTGCTCTAAAGAAAGCAGTCCGAGTTTATGAGCCACATTCTCCACATCTGCATGGTGACACCCCTCGCAACATTCTGAGAGCATCTCCATTGCGCTCCCTCCACTCCAATCACAGCCAACCTCTGGTGCAGTGACCAGAATTGCACACAATTCCCAATTCTGGTCTAAACAAAGTCCTGATTGATTCGGCTTTTTTGAAGTGGTGACCAAACGGTAGATGAGGGCAGTGCGATCGCCATTGTCTACATGGACTTGAGCAAGACATGTGTAAGTTGTTGGGTAAGGTTAAATCTCATGGGATTCAGGATAGCTACCCAAGTTGATCCAAAATTGACTTGATGGTAGAAGGTGTTCTGAAGCTGGATTGGTACTGGACATTTAAGAGAGTTGAAAAGCTCGCAAAACTGCACGACACAGCACAAAGTGTTCTGAACAAGCTAACAACGTAAGACATGGTCGACACAAATAGAGCAGCTAGGTTGCCACGAGACAAGAACAGATTCAAATTTGGACAATTGGTTTAAATTATGCCCCAATTTACCAAACTCCAATCAAGTTTGAATTTAGTATTTTGATAATATTAAAACCAATGAAATGATCTGATGTTTTGGGGTATACAACCGTGCATATTTGAGCAGCTGAGGGAGTACTGCCACGGAGACTGCGATCTCAAGAGCTCTCGGAAACGCTTCTGTATGTGTAGAGTGTTTGCACAGAAGAACATCGAAGCCAACCTGGAGAGAATCTACAGAGGAATATCTACAAATGAGATGCAACAAAGCTGACTGGGTTTGAAATACGATTTTGTTTGTCAATTTTAATTAGGATTTTTTTTGTCAGTATGGTATTGTAGAGTGAGAGCTAAAAGTTATAATTAAGAGAAAGGAGTTGTAAATAGGTGTTGGTTTTAATATTCTCAGTTGGACTTAAAAATAAAGTTGTTAATTTTTACTTAAAATTGTGAGTTCTGGGAACGTTCTTTGCCTGTTGAATTTTAGCAGATTACAGCACGGGGTGACTCTCTTCTGTGATGCTGGTTTAAATGAGCAGAGAGGTTTACCCGATGTAGTAACAGTTTGGGGGCTTTCAGCCTGCGATTTGAACAGGTTTAGAAAGATCCACACTGAGATTTGGACAGATTTGAATGGATTTGGGGCATGAAAGAGCTCAGTAAATTTAAATACTTGCATGTTAGTGTCCTGGAGCTTCAAATAAAGCAGAGGTGAGTCAATTTGTTTAACTTCGGTGACTTGAGGTCGAATAAATTAAAAGTGAGAGAAATGGCTGTAAAAATTGGGAAAGAGATTTTGAGATTTGAAGATGATTCTCAAATTTGCCGAGAAAGTGTAGAAGGAAAAAAAATGCCATACTTTTTGACTTAGCAAAGAAGTTAAATTCGGGTATCACCAAGGACAAACATAAAGCAGATATTACAAGGGAATTACTCGAATACTTAGATATATCAAAGAAACAGACAAGTGCAATAGAGGTAGAAAAACGTATATTACAATTGAGGTAAATGAAGTTGGAATATAGACAAAAAGACAGAGAAGGAAAAGAAAGGGAAAGGGAGAGAGAAGAAAGAGAGAGAGAAGCAAAAGGGAGAAAGAGAAGGTTCTCAGCTGAGTAAAAAGAGAGAGAGTTTGTACTTGAGACGTTGCGACTTAGTCACCAAAGTAAAATTAATGGAATGGAGATTAATAGAGAAGGTAGTGATATGTACAGAGGTGGCAAAACTCTGCCGCATTTTGCTGAGAAAGATGTTGAAGCCTTCGTTATTTCATTTGAAAACTTCTCTAGGCAGATGGACTGATCTGAAGATTGATGGGGAATGCTAGTTCAGCCTAAAGTGGGAGGCAGAGCTTGTGATGTCAGATTTGGAGTCAAGAGATTGTGAAGAGATCAAGCAGGCTATTTTAAGTGCTCATGAATTGGTACGAGAAGCATATAGACAACAGATCAGAATCACAAAGATGCAACCAGGTCGGACTTAATGCTGAGATCGAAAGAATTAAACATAGTCATTTTTACATATGGGTGAGTGAATGTTTTGAATATAGATAGGATCTTTGAGGCTCTGGAAGAGATTATTCTGCAGTTGGAGTTTAAACATTCACTTCCAAAGATGAGAAGAGTTCACGTGGAGGAACAGAAAGCTCAAGAAGTAAGAAGGTGAATATATGTAGGTGCGTAAGACAAGTGTCCGGCCAGAATGTTGTCAATGAGGGATCGATATTGGGAGAAGGAGAGATCCTCCACTATGAAACCAAGGTATGTGTGCATTGGTAAAAATTTACGACAGGATAATAAAGAAGCCCAAGAGGGTCGAAAATAGGTGAAAGACTTCAGGTGTTTCCACGATGGCAAAGTGGGACATGTATTGTCACAGAGCCGGTTGTTAAAAAAAAGGCATTGTGGGAAACGATATGGTAAAAGAAGCTAAGCCAGTGGCATGAGTGAAGGCTGTCAAGGAGACCCCAAGAAGAGCGGAGGAGATGCAGGAGAGTGCACAGCCTAGGGAGGGGATGGGTATGGAGTTAGTACCTAATCTCTACAAAGAATACGCATCTGTGGGTAAAGTTTACTCAGGAAGAACGGGGGAGAAGGAGAAGAAGTTATAATTTTGAGAGAGATAGGATCAAACCAGTCACTGATAGTAAGAGATGAGCGAATTTGCACTCTTTATGATCTGTTACTTGCGAGTATGGTAGGGATAGATGGACAGAAATCAAGCATTCCCTTATGTAATATCAGATTGGAGTGCCAACTGAAGACTGGGGACCTAACATTGGGAGTGAATGACAGGGTGACAGTTCCAACAATCCAGTTGGTTCTTGGGAATGATTTGGCAGGAACAAAGATGGGAGTGATACCTCTTTTTGTGAAGAAGCCCAAGAACGACACCGAAACTGAGGAGTTAAAACAGAAATATCCTGCTGTTTTCCCATACTGTGTAGTAACCAGATCCCATTCTCATAAGTCACAGCAGGAAGCAAAAACTAAAGAGAAAGATAAAGAGTTGTGTTCCAGTTAGTGGACACCCCGCTTGAGGTAATGGTGCAGGAAGAACCTGAACAGCAGAGGTTCAGACAGAAGTGTTCAGTGCTGAAGGGTTAAGGGACTTACAAAAGGAGAACAAGACAACAAAACATATAAATTTGGATGCGTACTCCAAAAAGGATGCAGAAGACATTCCAGAGAGTTATTATCTGAAAGATAGAATCCTAAAGTGGACATGGAGAACATGGCGAGTAAGTGCAGAGGAGAAATGGGCTGAAGGCACCAGATTATGTTGCCCGTAACATAGGAAGTGTTAGGGGTAGCACATGAACTAACCTGTTGGAGGTCACTGAGGTGTACATAAGTGTCAAGCTAAGGTACAAAAAGCATTTTGATAGGCCTGGAATGCACTAGAATGTGGTTTTCCTTTGCCATACCTGTCATACATGCCAAATGTTAGGTTAGCCACAGGCAGTCATAAAACCAGCACCTTTGTTGCCAATTCCACATTTGAAGAACATTTCATGTGGGTTAAAATTGATTGTGTCCGTCCCCTCCCGAGAACTAAACGTGGGAACCAGTACTTGTTATCCATATTGGATGTATCTACCAGATTTCCGGAGGCAAATCCATTACAGAGTATCAAGGCGACAAGGGTGGTAGAGGGGTTAATCGTTTAATTCATACGGTGTGAGCTACTCAAAGTGATTCCATCAGTCCAAGTGTACAATTTTACAACTTGGTGTTTAAGTAGGTGATGGATAGCTTAGATATACAACACTTTAAATCGACTGCATATAATGCTGAATCCCAGGGAGCTTGAGAAAGATGGCATTCGACCTTGAAGACCATGTTAAGAGCATACTGTCAGGATTACCCAAATGATGGCGTTAAAAGTATCTCATTCATTTTGTTTGCCATTAGAGATGCCACAAATCAACCTTCCCAGTTCACAATGTTTCGGAAAATGTAAGGGATGATGAATTCTCAGGTGAACGTTGTACAAACAGCGAAGTTTCTGTGATTGAGACTGGCTCTAATGTAATGAGAAGTACGTTGGGTTCCAAGCGATTGATTGACTTAGCGGGCTCTCTAGTCCGAGGTATATACAGACGCTTCTGATGCCAGCAACGAAAAATCAGAATGATTTGTTGCCTCCCTGGCACCAGGGTCAAGGGTAGCTCAGAGAGTGTGCATAATGTTCTCAAGGGGGAGAGAGACCAGCAGGTGGTCATTGTCCGCATTGGACCCAATGACATGGGATGGAAAAATGTTGTGATTCTGCTGCGAGATTGCAGAGCGTTAGGCAGGAATTTAAAAAGAAGGTCCTCAACAGTAGTAATATCTGAATTACTCACGGTGCTACGAGCTAGTGAAGGCAGGAATGGGAGGATAGGGCCGATGAATGGTTGGCTGAGGAGCTGGTGTCTGGGACAAGGCTTTAAGCTTTTGGATCATTGGAAGCTGTTTTGGGGTTGAAGTGACCTGCACATGAAAGACGGATTGCACCTAGGTTGGAAGGGGACTACTATACTGGTGGGATGATTTAAATTGGTAAGGTGTGATAGTGAGGAAGGAGATAAATCTGAGACTGGGATAGTTGAGAACATAGACGAGTCAACAGTCAGGGCAAACAGGGATAAGATAGGACTAATAAATTAAATTGCATTTATTTCAATGCAAGAAGCCTAACAGGGAAGGCAGATGAACTCAGGGCATGGTTAGGAACATGTGGCTGGGATATCATAGCAATTACAGAAACATGGCTCAGGGATGGACAGGACTGGCAACTTAATGTTCCAGGATACAAATGCTACAGAAAGGACTGAAAGAGAGGCAAAAGAGGAGGGGGAATGGCATTTTGATAAGGGTTAGCATTACATCTGTGCTGAGGGAGGATATTCCCGGAAATAAGTCCAATAAAGTTTTTTTGGGTGTAACTGAGAAATATAAAAGAGATGGTCACCTTATTGGGACTTTTATAGACTTCCCTTATAGTCAGTGGAAAATTGAGAAAAAAAGTTTGTAAGGAGCTCTCAGTTATGTGCAAGAATAGTAGGGTCGTTATGGTAGGGGATTTTAACTTTCCAAACATCGACTGGGACTGACATAGTTTTAAAAAAGTTTAGATGGAGAAGAATTTGTTAAATGTGGACAAGAATATTTTCTGATTCAGTATGTGATTGTACCTACTCGACAATGTGCAAAACGTGACCTACTCTTGGGAAATAAGGCAGGGCAGGTGACTTAGGTGTCAATGGGGGAGCACTTTGGGGCCAGCGACCATAATTCTATTAGCTTTAATATAGTGATGGAAAAGGATTGACCAGATCTAAAAGATGAAGTTCTAAATTGGAAGAAGGCTAATATTGATGGCATTAGGCAGCAAGTGTCAAAAGATAATCGGGGGCAGATATTCCCAGGTAAAGGGACGGCTGGAAAATAGGAAACTTTCAGAAATGAGGTAACGAAAATCCAGAGACAGTGTATCCCTGTGAGGGTGAAAGGAAACACTGATATGTACAGGGAATGCTGGATGACTAAAGAAATTGAGGATTTGGTTCAGAAAAAGAAGGAAGCATATGTCAGGTATAGATAGGATAGATCGAGTGAGTCGTTAGAAGAGTATAAAGGCAGTGGGAGTATACTTAAAAGGGAAATCAGGAGGGCAAAACGGGGACATGAGATAGCTTTAGCAAATGGATTTAAGGTGAATCGAAAGGGCTTTAACAAATAAAATAAGGACAAAAGGGTAAGTAGGGAGAGAATAGGGCCCCTTAAATATCAACAAGGCGGCCTTTGTGTGGAACTGCAAGAGATGGTGGAGATACTAACCGAGTATTTTGCATCACTATTTATTGTGGAAAAGGACATGGAAGATATAGAATGTACAAAAATAGACTGTGACATCTTGAAAAATGTCCATATTACAAATGAGGAAGTGCTGGACGTATTGAAACACATAAAAGGGCATAGATCCCTTGGACCTTATCAGGTGTGTCATAGAACTGTGTGGGAAGGTAGGGAAATGATTGCTGGGCGTCTTGCTGAGATATTTGTATAATCGATAGTCACAGGTGAGATGCCAGAAGACTGGAGGTTGGCGAACGTGGTGCCACTGTTTAAGGAAGATGGTAAGGACAAGCCAGGGAACTATAGACCAGTGAGCCTGACATCAGTCGTGGGCACGTTGTTGGAGGGAATCCTGAGGGACAGGATGTACATGTATTTGGAAAGGCAAGGACTGATGAGGGATAGTCAATATTGCTTTGTGCGTGGGAAATCATGTCTCAAAAACTTGATTGAGTTTTTAAAAGAAGTAACAAAGAGGATTGTTGAGGGCAGAGCGCTAGATGTGATCTATATGGACTTCAGCAAGTCAATCGACAAAGTTCCCTATGACAGACTGGTTAGCAAGGTTAGATCTCATGGAATACAGGGAGAACTAGCCATTTGGATACACAACTGGCTCAAAGGTAGAAGACAGAGGGTGGTCGTGCATGGTTGTTTTTGTTCAGACTGGAGGCCTGTGAACATTGGAGTGCCACAAGAATCGGTGAAGGATCGACTACTTTTCAACATTCATATAAATGATTTAGATGTGAGCATAAGAAATATAGATAGTATGTTTGCAGATGACGCCAAAATTGATGGTTCAGTGGACAGTGAAGAAGGTTACCTCAGATTATAACAGGATCTTGATAAATGCGAGGTGCTGCATTTTGTGAAAAGAAATGTTTTCAGAACTTATGCACTTAATGGTAAGGTCCTAGGGTGTGTTGCTGAACAAAGAGAACTTGGAGTGAAGGTTCATAGCTCCTTGAAAGTGGAGTCATAGGTAGATAGGATAGTGAAGAAGGCATTTGGTATGTTTTCCTTTATTGTTCAGAGTATTGAGTACATGAGTTGGGAGGTCATGTTGCAGCTGTGCAGGACATTGGTGAGGTCATTGTTGGAATATTGCGTGCAATTCTGGTCTCCTTCTCATCAGAAAGACGTTGTGAAACTTCAAGGGGTTCAGAATAGATTTACATTGATCTATAGGGAGAGTTTGAATAGGCTAGGGCTGTTTTGCCTGAAGTGGCGGAAGCTGAGAGGTGACCTTATCGAGGTTTATAAAATCTTGAAGGGAATGGATAGAATAAATAGACACAGTCTTTTCCCTGGACTGGAGGAGTCCAGAACTAGAGGGTATGTGTTTAGGGTGAGAGGGGAAAGATGATTCAGGAAAAGAGTGAAGGTAGCAGGGTGGTTGTTATGGGGGACTTTAACTTCCCAGATATTGACTGGGAGAGCTATAGCTCGAGTTCATTAGATGGGTCGGTGTTTGTACAATGTGTGCAGGAGGGTTTCCTGACACAATATGTCGACAGGCCAACAAGAGGGGAGGCTATATTGGATTTGGTTCTAGGTAATGAACCAGGCCAGGTGTTAGACTTGGAGGTAGGTGAGCACTTCGGGGACAGTGACCACAACTCGGTGACTTTTACTTTAGTGATGGAGAGGGATAATCGTGTGCCGCAGGGCAAGAGCTATAGCTGGGGGCAGGGAAATTATGATGCAGTGAGGCATGACTTAGGATGTGTGGATTGGAAAAACAGGCTTCAAGAGAAGAACACTAATGAGATGTGGGGAGTGTTCAAGGAGCAGCTACTGCGTGTCCTCGATAGGTATGTACCAGTCAGGCATGGTGTAAAGGGCCTTGTGAGGCAGCCGTGGTTTAGTAAGGAATTGGAGTCCCTTGTGAAAGGGAAGAAGGCGGCATATGTAAAGATGAGGCGTGAAGGTTCAGTAGAGGCGATTGAGAGTTATAAGGTAGCCAGGAAGGAGCTAAAGAGGGAGCTAAGAGAAGCGAGAAGGGGACATGAAAAGTCTTTAGCTGGTAGGATTAGGGAAAACCCAAAGGCTTTCTATAGGTATGTCAAGAATAAAAGGATGACTAGGGTAGGTATCGGTCCAGTCAAGGATAGTAGTGGGAAGTTGTGTGTGGAGGCGGAGGAGATTGGAGAGACATTAAATCAGTACTTTTCATCAGTATTCACTCAGGAACAGGACACTGTTGCTGATGTGAATATGGAATCACAAATAATTAGAATGGATGCCCTGGAAATATGCAGGGAAGAGGTTTTGGGAATATTGGAAAGGATGAATATAGATAAGTCTCCTGGGCCTGATGGCATTTACCCCAGGATCCTATGGGAAGCTAGGGAGGAGATAGCAGAGCCATTGGCCTGGATTTTTATGTCGTCGTTGTCAACAGGAATAGTACCAGAGGACTGGAGGATAGCGAATGTGGTCCCGTTGTTCAAGAAAGGGAGTAGAGATAGCCCTAGCAACTATAGGCCAGTGAGTCTGACTTCAGTGGTGGGCAAAGTCTTAGAGAGAATGGTAAGGGATAAGATTTATGAACATCTGGGTAGGAATAACGTGATCAGGGATAGCCAGCATGGTTTTGTGAAGGGCAGGTCGTGCCTCACAAACCTTATTGAGTTCTTTGAGAAGGTGACCAAGGAAGTGGATGAGGGTAAAGCAGTAGATGTTGTGTATATGGATTTTAGTAAGGCGTTCGATAAGGTTCCCCATGGTAGGCTAATGCTAAAACTTCGGAGGTATGGCATTGAGGATACATTAGAGGTTTGGATTAGGAATTGGCTGGCTGGAAGGAGACAGAGGGTAGTAGTTGATGGATTATGTTCATCTTGGAGCGCAGTTACTAGCGGTGTACCACAAGGATCTGTTTTGGGACCATTGCTTTTTGTTATCTTTATAAATGATCTAGAGGAAGGACTTGAAAGCTGGGTAAGCAAGTTTGCGGATGACACAAAAGTCGGTGGAGTTGTGGATAGTGAGGAAGGAAGTGGTAGGTTACAGCGGGATATAGATAAGTTGCAGAGCTGGGCGGAAATGTGGCAAATGGAATTCAATGTAGCTAAGTGCGAAGTCGTTCACTTTGGTAGGAATAACAAGATGATGGATTACTGGGCTAATGGTAGGCTACTTGGTAGTGTGGATGAGCAGAGGGATCTTGGTGTCCATGTACACAGATCTCTGAAAGTTGCCACCCAGGTAAATAGTGCTGTGAGGAAGGCATATGGTGTACTGGGCTTTATTGGCAGAGGAATTGAGTTCCGGAGTCCTGAGGTCATGTTGCAGTTGTATAAGACTCTGGTGCGGCCTCATCTGGAGTATTGTGTGCAGTTTTGGTCGCCATACTATAGGAAGGATGTGGAAGCTATAGAACGAGTGCAGAGGAGGTTTACCAGGATGTTGCCTGGAATGGTAGGAAAATCTTATGAGGAAAGGCTGAGGCACTTGGGGCTGTTCTCATTGGAGAAGAGAAGGTTTAGGGGAGATCTGATAGAAGTATATAAGATGATTAGGGGTTTAGATAGGGTAGATACTAAGAACCTTTTACCGCTAATGGAGTCAGGTGTTACTAGGGGACATAGCTTTAAATTAAGGGGTGGTAGGTATAGGACCGATGTTAGGGGTAGATTCTTCACACAGCGGGTTGTGAGTTCATGGAATGCCCTGCCCGTATCAGTGGTGAACTCTCCTTCTTTATGGTCATTTAAGCGGGCATTGGATAGGCATTTGGAAGTTATTGGGCTAGTATAGGTTAGGTAGGATTCGGTCGGCGCAACATCGAGGGCCGAAGGGCCTGTACTGCGCTGTATCCTTCTATGTTCTATGTTCTATGTTCTATATATAATAAAGACCTAAGGGGCAAATTCTTCACACAGAGGGTGGTACGTGTATGGACTGAGCCGCCAGTGGAAATGTTGGAGGCTGGTACAATTTCAACATTTAAAAGGCATCTGGATGGGTATATGAATTGGAAGGTTTTGGAGGGAAATGGGCTAGTTCCTGGCAAGTGGGATTACATTGGGTTGGGATATTTGGTCGGCATGGACGAGTTGGACCAATGGGTTAGTTTCCGTGTTGTACATCTCTATGATACTCTGACTCCAGGACAGATCCGGGTGGAACCCAACCTGGGCCTCGTTGAGCAGGTTACTGCTGACCAGGTATTGCTTAAAAACACTGTTGTTGACACCTTCCTTCAGATTTTCACATTGGAGAGTGGACGGATAACTGACCATTTGCCGTTGTTTTGATGTGCAGAACGTGCCTGGGTATTTCTTTTTTCATATTTTGAGTACATGCCAGAACTATAGCTGTACTGTAACACCTTTTCTCGGCTTGTGACAATTTTTACAGACAAATGTTGTCAGGACACACAAGCTCTGCAGCACCCCATGCCTCCAATCAAACCGTGATGTCACATAGAGCGAATTAAATTGCTTGGAGACTGGTATCGTGAATATGGGAACCACAATAGGAGGCTGAAATTGATCAACTCCTCAGTAGTTTTGGTTGAAGACTGTTGCATATGCTTCAGCCTTATCTTTTGCACTGATGTCCTGAACTCCCCCGTAACTGAGGGTTTAGTTGTTAGAGAGCATGCTTATCCCTCACTTGTTTGTTTAATGTATTCATCCTCTTTCATGATGAAACATGGCAAAACTGCAGAGCTGATGCAAAAACATAAATTACTGGTGGAACACGGCAGGTCCGGTATCATCAGTGGGAGAAAAAAGTTGGGTGAGCGCTTTGCTCTGTCCAATACTTCTTGCGTTCATAAGTCGTCCTGTTTCGCAGCTTCACCAGGATATCACCTCATATACTGGTGTTCAGTCATTTTTTGTGCATGTCCTTTTGTACTCTTTATTGAACTTAGGTTGAATCCCTGGATTGATGGTCATGGTCGAATGGGAGATGAAGAATCAGAGTGTCATACAGCACAGAAATTGACTCTTCGATCCAACTCATCTACGCCATTAAGACATCCCAACCTGACCAACTGGTTGATCAGTTCACTGAGGTGGTTGGTTTTCTTGCAAATATTTCATCTCCCACCTGGGTGACATCTTCAGAGAAGAGTGGCCTCCTGATGAAGCTTTGTTGTTGCGATCTTCCTTAAATTTATACTGTTTTATCTGAATCAGTTTTAAGCTTTATAAAACAAAGAGGTCACACCTCTTTATTTCTTTTAACCTTAAAATCAAGGAAAAACATTTTTATCAATTGAAGGTTATTTAATTATTATTCACTTCAGGAATCAGAGCACATTTACACACGTATCACCCTCTGATTGAAGAATATGCCCCTTAGGTCTCTTGTATATCTTTCCCCTCTCACCCTAAAGCTCTGCCCTCTCGTTCTGGACTCCCTCACTCCAGGGAAAAGACTTTGTCTATTTATCTTACCCATGCCCCTCATAATTTTGTAAACTTCTATAAGGTCACCCCTCAGCCTCTGACGCTCCAGGGAAAACAGCCCATGCGGCATCTGGAATCAACTCTTCTTCTCTGTTTTTGAACTGAGGCTGTAATGAGTTCAGGAGCTGAGTATCCCTGGCGGAAGGCAAACTGGGGGTCAATGAGCAGGTCATTGCTGAGCAGATGCTGCTTGGTAGCACTGTTGATGATCCCTTCCATCACTTTACTGATGATCACACGTGGACTGATGGGGCGGTAATTGGCTGGCTTGGACTTGTTCTGTTTTGAGTGCACTCCATACATGGGCAAGTTTCCACTCTGTCAGTTAGTTGTCAACGTTGGACCTCAGCAGCAACTGCTTGCCTCGGGATGTAGGGTGTTCTGGAGAAAATCTCACCAGTCTCTTTGCTGGGATGTGATTAGGACCACAGCCTTTGCCTGCTAGAGGAGGTCAAGATGGATTAACCCATCAACAGTTCTGTCTGAAAAGTTTTGTGAACTGGTACAATCTTATCGTTGTATGGATGTGTTCGCCTCCTCCCATTGTTGATTATTGGGGACATATGTGTAGGCATGGTCACAAAGGCAACTGGTGGTGAGTTTAAAAGAATTCAAAATGGCGATGACACTGGGCGAGTCCTTCTGAAATCCCGACATCAGATCAAGCTCTAACGTTTCTTACTACCATTCAACATTTTAAAACTTAAATTCTGAATCTGTAAAAATTACTTTGTTCAATTTTTTTTACCCTACGATGTAAGTCTTTGTTTACTCCTGTACAGCTTCCAAATATTGCTTTTCCTTGTTAGGTAGACATACCAATAAATCAAATCAAACCTGGGGGTGCGTGGGTCACCACAGACCCGGTGAGATTAAAGGGAAAGTCCTTCATGGTAACTTCAGCTAGTGTGGGAACCAAATTTCCTCGACATTACAAACAAGCTATCCAGCTCATTGAGGGAACTCGTTACTGAGTGGGCATTCTCCAGAGAAGGATATCTTTGGAACAGTATTAGAATTAGTGACGGAACACAATATGGCTTCTGGAATAAAGCTTCTCATTCCATTAACTAATGTGATCAGAATGGTCCAATATTTAAAAGTGAAATTTGGAAATAAATATACATTTACACAAGCACTTAATGGATGTTGTCATAATCTGTTCACATTTCAAAGAAACAGTAAGTTGAACAGTGTTACAACCTGAAAATTCCTAGGCAATCCCCATGGCATTACATATTGAGCTTGGAAACGTGATACATCAGTGTTGATGCAGAGTTATCAATAAGGCTATGATTAGCCTTCCTGGTAGATGTCTTAAACTATTGAGGCTTTGTAAATCAGGATAAAAGTTGTTCTATGTACTTTGTGAAGAATGATGTTACATTTTGATGTCGTGCTCAATCCTGTACAGATACTCGAACATTGATGTCATTTATTAAGTCAGACATTTTGAATGTATTGATGATTTAATCATGGCTATTTAGACCCCTTGTGGAGCAGTGGTAGTGTCCCCAACTCCCACTTGCAAGGACTGAGTTCAAGTTCCTCCTGGACCAGAGATTTGTCTGAGCAATTTGATTGAAGTAATAGTATTCAGTGAATTCTCACACATGGCATCAGTGTTCTCGTGATACACACCTCTGAAGGAGCCAATATCTGTTTTTAAGGTCTGATAGGAGTGGTCTCCTGTTCTTGATTGATTTCTGTTCCCTGATCCAAGACACATGGAGGGACCTGTTTCTGAAAGAGAACTGTGTTTGATTGTGCCAACGCAGTGAACACCGTGAAAATTCAATAGATCAGGCGGCGTTCCAGGAGGAAGAAGCAACATTATCATTTTGAATCCAGTCTGATTCTGCATCAGAACTGCTTCTGGGAACTAGGATCTAAGGTAGGAGTATTAATCCTGTGGGAAATATGCCGCTTGGCAAACCTAAAATGAGGATGAGTCTGGTCCTAGTCACTTTACCCGAACAAGAAAGTGTCTGCTTATGTTTCTCAGGTGAGTCTGAGTTATAGATCCACTTCAATCTTACACGGTGTCTGAATCTCTCCAGGCTCTAAAACTGTCATCGGACAAAAAGCATCTGTGGACAGTCTTAAAATGGGAGAAAAATCATTTGTGGAGGATTGAGTTCATGTAGAATTTTAGTCTTGGCCATTTACTCAGGAATGTGTCAATTACGGAATGCATTTAGTGGTATCTGTGAACGCACAAAATACGTGAAATTAAAACTTTTATTTGTGCCTGAAAAGTCCGAACTGTTTAAGCCATGTGCAGAGATTTATTCAATCTGTTTTTAAGATTGCTCACTGAGCGGGAAGGTTTGTTTTCAGATGCTACATCTCCATGCTAGGTAACGTCATCAGTGAGCCTCCGGTGAAGTGCTGATATGTCCCACTTTCTATTTGTGTTTCTTGGTTCTTGTGGTGAGCGGTACAATCACTGGTTCTTTTTCGCAGAGGATTGCAGGTGGGATCAAAATCGATGTGCTAATTGATTGAGTTCCAGTTAGAACGCCACGCCTCTAGGAATTCTCATGTGCCTCTGTTTAGCTGGTCCTCGGATGGATGTGTTGTCCCGGTTAAAATGGTGACCTGCTGTGCCTATGTGATAAGATACCAGTGGTACTCGATCATATCTTTTTCTGGTTAGTTCGAGTTCATGTATCCTTGTGACTAGTTTTCTGCCTGTTTGTCTGATGGAGTTTTTGTTATATTCCCTGCAAAGTATTCTGTAAGTGGCCTTCATTTTGCTGGTTGTCCTGCTTGTAAGTTTGCCCACTGAACTGGAAAGTTTGTTTTCAGACGTTTTATTGCCATTCTAGGTGACATCATCAGTGAGCCTCAGGTGAAGTGCTGGTGTTAGAATCTGCAAAAACAATGACATTTACAAAATATCATGCAGTCATTGTAACAAACAGTATATCGAACAAACAGGCAGAAAAGTAGCCACCAGAACACATGAACACCAAATAGCCTCAAAAAGACATGACCTACTAGCCTTTCGTACAGACGATGAAGGCAAACCACTCAACTGTGCAGGGTCACTGTTGAGCCACACAGCTATGCAGGGTCAATGCTGGGTCACTCGGCTGTGCAGGGTTACTGTTGGGATAAACAGCTGTGCAAGATCAACAGCCAGAGATATGAGGGTGGCTGATCTGGTGCCATTGTGTAGGAAAGTTAGTAAGGGAACACTAGGGAATTATAGAGCACTGAGACTGTCATCAGAGGTGGGTAAACTTGAACAAAGTAACAGAACACAAACAAATATGCGATGAAGGAAGGATTGTTCATATCCGGAGGTTGTGGAGAGGCGAAAACATAGACGGGGCTCTGGAGAAACAGTATAGGTTCGGAACTTGTGGAGATGCCGACACTTGGACGGGTCTGGAAAGAGTGGAGCTTGGAGAGATACTGGCAATGGATGGCGATGAATAGATTGTTTATGTATGTAGCTAGTGGAGAGATTTACACATGGACTGCTGTCGAGAGATTGTTTAAATACGGAGCTTGTGGATAGGCCAACAAATGGACAGCTCTGGAGAGATTCTTTATGTATGGAGCTTTTGGAGAGTCCTGCATGTGGATCGCTCTGAATGGATTGTTCATATGTGGAGTTTCTGGTGAGGTCGACACGTGGACGGCCTGGAGAGAATGTTTATATGCGGAGCTTATGAACAGCCCTGCACGTGGATTGATCTGGAGAGAGTGCTTACATACGGAGCTTATGGAAAGGCCTACACGTGGACAGCTCTGGAGAGATTGTTTATCTATGGAGCTTGTGGTGAGGCGCAGACATGTACTTCTGTCGAGCTTAATTATATACGTAGCTTGTGGAGAGACCTATACGTGAATGGCTTTGGAGAGTTTGTTTATATATGGAGCATATTGAGCTGCCTATGCTTGGACCGATCTGGAGAGATTGATTGTCCATGGAGATTGTGGAGCGGCTTTCTCCTGGACAGCTCTGGAGAGACAGAATATATCCGGAGCTTGTGGAGAGGCTTACACGTGGACGGCTCTTGAGAGATTGTTTATACAAGGATCTTTTGGATAAGCGGCCAAGTGGACGCCTCTGGAGCATCTGTTTATGTACGGAGCTTGTGGAGAGGCCGATCTGCGGACAGCTCTGAAGAGACTGTTTATATGTGGAGGCTGTGGTGAGGTCTACACATGGACAGCTCAGGAGAGATTGCTTTTATATGGAGCTGGTGGAGCGGCCTACATGTCGACAGCCTGGAGAGATTGTTTACAAATTAGGTTGTGGAAAGGCCTGTATGTGGATGGCTCTGGAGAAATTGTTTATATCTAGAGCTTGTGGATGAGTTCTATACTTAGACGCATCTGGATAGATTTTGTTTATGCGTAGCTTGTGGCGAGGCCTACACATGGATGGCTCTGGAGAGATTGTTTATGTATGGAGCTTGTGCAGAGACCTCCAAATGGACCCGTCAGAAGAGGTTGTTTACCTATGGAGACTGCAGAGACATTTAGACGTGGGCGGTTCTGGACAGATTTATTATATGGAGAGCTTGCAGAGAGGCCGACACGTGGACGCCTCTGGAATGATTGAGTATGTACAGAAGTTGTGCAGAAGCGTTCACATGGATGGCTCTGGAGAGATTATTGACAATAGTCAACAGACAATAGGTGCAGAAGTAGGCGATTCAGCCCTTCGAGCCTAAGCCGTAATTTTAAGCTGTGTCCTCTGATTCGGCACTCATCCATCAGCAGAAACATGTTTCCTGCTGTCAGAGTGTCCAATCCTTTCATAACCCTATATGTCTCAATCATATCCCCTCTCAGTCTTCTAAACTCAAGTGTATACAAGCCAAGTCGCTTCAGTCTTTCAGTGTAAGGTAATCCCTTCATTCCAGGAATTGACCTTGTGAACCTTCGCTACAGTCCCTCAATAACCAGAATGTCTTTCCTCAAATTTGGAGACGAGAACTACACACAGTACTCCAGGTGTGGTCACAACAGGACCCTGTACAGCTGCAGAAGCACTTCTTTGCTTCTATATTCAATCCCACTTGTGATGAATGTCAACATGCTATTAGCGTTCTTCACTACCTGCTGTACCTGCATGCTTGCCTTCATTGACTGGTGTACAAGAACACCCAGATCTCTCTGTGGAGCTTGTGGAGTTGCCTTCACGGGACTGTTCTGGAGAGATTGTCTATATACAGAGCTTGTGGAGAGGCCTACAGGTCGATGACTGTTGAAAGATTGTGTAGTTTGTTGAGGGGCTGACACGTGAATGGCTCTTGAGAGATTGTTTACATATGGAGCTTGAGGAGACGCCTACACGTGGATGGCTCTGGTGTGATTCTTTATTTCTAGACCGTGTAAAGAGGCCGACATGGGGATGGCTCAGAAGAGATTGCTTATATATGGAGCTTGTGCAGAGGTCTACATGTGGACGGCGCTGGAGAGATTGTTGATACTCAAAGTTTCTGGAGAAGCATACACGTGGGTGGGTCTGAAGAGATTGTTTATATGTGGAGCTTGTGCAGAGGTCGACATGCGGATGGCTATGAATAGATTGTTTATCTATATGGAGATTGTGCCGAGATCGACATGTGGATGGCTCTGGAGCGATTGCTAATATTCAGAGCTTGTGGGGAGGACTACTCGTGTATGGCTCTGGAGAGATTATCTGTATATGGAAAAAATTTGGAAATGCATGCACATGGAAAGCTCTGGAGAGGTTGTTCAGATACAGACTTGTAGAGAGGGCTACTCGTGGATGGCTCTGCAGAGATTGTTTATGTGTGAAGCTTGTGGACAGCCCTACAGGTGGACGGATCTGGAGAGATTGCGTGTATATGGATCTTATGAGGAGTCCTACACGTGGATGGCTCAAGAAATTGTTAATATACGGAGTTTGTGGAGAGGCCTATACGTTGATGCATGTGGAGAGATTGTTTATATATGTAGCTGGTGGAGGGGCCAACACTTGGATGGCTCTGGCGATAGTGTTTATACATGTGGAGCTTGTGGAGGGGCTTACGCGTGGAGGGCTCTGGAGAGATTGTTTACATTCGAAGCTTGTGGAGACGCCTACACGTGGACAGCTCTGGAAAGATTGTTTATCCATAGAGTTTCTGGAGAGGCCTACACGTGGCTTGCTCTGAAGAGATTTTTTTTATATACGGAGCTTGTGAAGAGGTCTACACGTGGACTGTTCTGATGAGACTGTTTATATATGGAGCTTGTGCAGAGGTCTACTTGTGGAAAGTTCTGAAGAGATTGTTTATATACGGAGCTTGTGCAGATGTCTACATGTGGAAAGATCTGCAGAGTTTGTTTAAATATGGACCTTCCGGAGAGACCTACATGTGGACGTCTCTGGAGAGATTGTTTACATACACAGCTTGTGCCGACTCCTACCCATGGACGGCTCTGGAGAGATTGTTTTAAATTCAGAAACCGAAAGCTGAATGCTGGATTATTTTTGGATTTTTTAAACCTTTTTGTAGTTAAGTCTTTGTTTAATTTTTAGTCATAATATGACTTTTCCTTTTTTTTGCATGCTCCGTATTAATTCTGTGGTTTAGGAAATGCAGTTTATGTTTAGATACAGCGTGCTATTGAGCGCTTCTTCATTTTTCACTTAGTATAGTTGACAGCCGGATGGATGACAAGTAGATTCAGAGATGTAATTATACAGCAGGCTCAGTCAGATAGATAAATGACTGTCAGGAAAGAGAAGTGGGAAGTTCAGACTCTCCTGCAGCTATTTCTCTGTCCGTTCTGTTTCAGGTGTTGTTGAAAGAGATTTTATCTCAGAGGTAAGTAGAAACCGTGCCCAGATCTTGGGCATTAAGAATGAATCTAACGTTAAATGGGTTTGTCGACGTTTAAAAGAATAATTGTTACCATGGGCTCTGCTATAAGGGGCACAGGCAGGAGATTCTACAGAAGTGAGTGTGAATATAGGAGATTGTGTTGTTTTTCTGCTGCGAAGGTGAAGGAGTTCTCAAAACATGTGAAGCAGATTGTCAAAGGGGAGAGTGTGAAGCTGGATTTTATTGGGAGAAATGGCATATTCAGGGAATGGGTTAAAGTTTTGCAGAGTGAGTCTAAGAAGTTAGGTAGAAGGTTACAATACATAACATCACAAGTAATAATCTCTGGTTTACTTCTGATGCCATGTTCTAATGAGGGAAGGAATAAAAGGAGAGGACTGATAAATCACTGGCTGAAGAGCTGTTGCAATATGGGGAATTCCGTTTCTTGAATCGTCTGGCAAATTGTTGGGGACAGAAAATTCCTGTTCAAAAAGGTATGTTTTGCCTGAACTGGAAAGGAACATGCATCCTCGTGGGGAGATCGAATAGTTCTTTTTCGAGAGCCTGTAAACTTTTAGAGATGGGCGTGGGGCTTCATAAATTACAGTGAAAATAGAAAGAAATGTGAGGATGGTTCTGAATCAGGAAAAGGGCAAGCTAATTCGGCAAAAACAGACAGGAACAATTCGGAGAACCAAATAATTTTGGCGAATTAAACTGAGTTTACTTAAATGAAAGAGGTCTTTCAGATCTGGCCGATGAACTCAGGGCATGTGTGGAACATAGGCCTGAGCAGTTGTAATCATTACAGAAAGCTGGCTGAGGGCAGGACAAGACAGGTTACTCAATGTTGCGGGGTTTAGATGTTATGGGAAGGACAGGAAGAGAGGCGAGACAGGAGGGTAAGTGGTACTTTTGATTCAGGAAAGCATTCCTACTGTACTTAGTGCAGCTATTGCTGATGGACAATTTGGTGAAAATCTATTATTTGAAATTAGAAATAAGAAAGGCATGGTCATCTGCATGGGATTGGACTGGAAGCACCCAACAGTGAGAAGGAAATTCAGAATCAAGTATTTCGAGCTCTCAGATATATGTAAGGATAATAAGGTTGTAAGAGTAGGGGATTTAAATTTTCCAAACACTGACTGGGACTGCCACAGTGGTCAAGTTTCGGATCATGATGAATTTCCAAAATGTTTTCAATAATTGTTTTTTTTAATCAATACATTAATATTGCAACTAGAGAAGGAGCAAAACTTGAACTGCATAGAATCCCCACAGAATGGAAACAGGTCATTCAGCCGAACAAGTCCACACTAAACCTTGGAAGAGGATCCCACCTGGACCAATACCACTATCCTATATTTCCAATGGCTAGCACACCGAACCTGCAGATCCCGAGATGCTATGGTGTAATGGGCAACAAACCAAACATGCACATCTTTGGTCTGTGGAAGAAAACCAAGAATCCGGAGGAAACTCACACAGACACAGGGAAAATATGCAAATCCCACGGAGGTCCATCGCTGCAGGGTCTCTCCTGCATTGAGGCAACAGTGTGAACCACTGAGCTGCTACGGCAGCATTTTGTAAATAAAGCAAGGCAAGTGACTGAAGTGTTAGTAGGGGAACACTTTGGCACGAGTGATCATCATCCTATCACTTTAAAAACTGTTATGGAAAAGGGTCTGTCTTCCGCTAAAGTTAGAGATCGTACTTGGAGTAAGGCATATTTTAAGGGGATAAAAATTAGTTTTGAAACGTTCATTGTAAGAAACTGTTCGCGAATGGGAAGATGAATAAGCAACGTCTGAACACATTTATTAAAATTGTTGTCAAGAATAAAAAGGAATAACTTATTAGCTGCAGACAATTGCGATCAATTGAATCTCTTGATGAGGTCACAGAGTGTAGCGGTACTCTTAAGAAGGAAATCAGGAACGCAAAGATGGGATGAATTACTTTTGCCAGATAAGGGTAAAGATCATTTTAAAAAATAAAGACTACAAATCCATTAAGTGCAAGAGAACAAATTGAGAGAGAGCATGTCCCTCTTATAATCAGTGAGGTTTAATTTGCATTGAACTTGAGACGATGGAACGGATATTAAATGAATATTTTGCGTCAATTGTGGCTGTTGAGAAAGAAATTGGTCTGACACATCTCAGGAAAATAAACATTGATGTTTTGATAACAGATTACATGATGGAAGAAGACGTGCTAGAGATCTTAGAAAATATGTAAGTAGGACCTGATCAAGAGTATCCCTGATCATTGCAGGAATTTTGGAAGGAAATTGCGAGGCCCCTAATAAAAATGTTTGTATCGTCTACATACACGGGCAAAGAATCGAACGACTGGAGGGTGGAGAAGGTTATGTCAGATTACAATGGGACCTTGATCAGAAGGGCCAATGGGCTTAGGAGTAGCAGATGGAGTTTAATTTAGATAAATGTTCAATTCTGGTCTCCCTATTATTGTAAAGATATTGTTAAACTTGAAATGGTTCAGAAAGCTTGACAAGGATTTTGTTGGGATTGGACAGTTTGAGCTTCAGGGAGAGGTTGAACTGGCTGGGGCTGTTTTCCCTGGAGCATCAGAGGCTCGGAGGGTGACTTTATACCGATTTCTAAATATCATATGGGATTATGAATTCCTCAATGATTCATAAGTGACAAGGCGAACAAACGAAATCTTTTTTCAGCGCAGAGTATTCAAAATCTAGATCTAACAGATTTAAGGTTAGAGAGGAAAGGTTTACAAGGGAGCTGAGGGATAGCTTTCTCAGAGTTAGTGCATGTATGGTATGAGCTGCCAGAGGAATTGGTGGAGGCTGGTACAATTACAGCATTTAAAAGACATCTGGATGGATGTGTGAATTTACAAAAAGGTTACGTGGGATATGGGTCAAATGCTGGCAAATGGTATCAGATTAAATCAGGATATATGTTTGGTGTGGATGAGTTGGACCGAAGGGCCTGTTCCATGGTATACAACTTGGTATAAACTTGGTTTCCATTGTATAAACGTAATTAAAAAAAAAACATTTGTTATTTCAACTTACATCGATTTGGTGTTGACCCATTGAAGGTGACATTAGATCATTTGGCAATAACTTGTTCCAGGAGGTAAGTTTTAAAGAGCCTCTTAATTCGGAGAAGGAGCTGGGTACTCGAAAGGACTGAGTGAGGGAGTCCTGAAGTGGAGACAGCTCAATCACGCAGGATTGTTCCCACTGTCAGAGTTTGTGTTGATTCTGGCTTTCCTCACTGCCATTTCACTTTGGCCGTGCATGATTTGGTTGTGAACATAGCAGTCGAGAGTGTGGCGCTGGAAAATCACAACACGTCAGGCAGCATTCGAGGAGCTGGAGAGTAGATGTTTCAGGCAAAAGCCCTCTATCAGGAATTTTCCTGAATTTAGGAGCTGCAGTTAGTAAGTTTGTACATGACTCCAAAATAAGAAGTGCAGTGGACAGCAAAGAAACTCACCCAGAGTACAAGTTGATCTTAATCATATGGGCCAATGGGCTGAGGAGTGGAGTTTAATTTCAATAAATGTAAGGTGCTGCATTTTGGAAAGGCAAATTAGAGAAAGACTTAATGGCAAGGTCCGAGGGAGTGTTGCTGAACAAGGAGACCTTGGAGTGCAGATTCACTATTGCTGGAAAGTGGTGGAGCAGGAAGATAGAATAGTGAAGAACGCTTTTGGTATGCTTTCCTTTATTGGTCAGAGTATTGAGTGCAGGAGATTTGAGGCAATGTTGCGGCTGTACGTGACATTGGTTAGGCCACTGTGGGAATATGACGTGCAATTCTGGTCTCCTTCCTATCAGAAGGATTTTGCGAAACTTGAAAGGATTCAAAAAATATTTTCAAGGATGTTGCCAAGATTGTAGGATTTGAGCCACAGGGAGAGGCTGAACAGGCTGGGGCTGTTTTCCCTGGAGCATCAGAGGTTGAGGGGTGACCTTATCGAAATTTATAAAATCATGAGGAGCATGGATAGGATAAATAGACAAAGTCTTTTCCTCGGGTTGGGGGAGTCCAGAACTAGAGGGCACATGTTTAGAACGGAAGGAAAAAATTTCTAAGGGACCACAGGCGTAACCTTTTCATGCAGAGCGCGGTATGTGTATGGAATGAGCTTTCAGAGGAAGTGGTGGAGGTTGATACAATTAGAACATTTAATAGGCATCTGGATTGGACGATATATGAATAGGAAGGGTTGAGAGGGATATGGGCCTAGTGCTGGCAAATGGGACTAGATTATGTTAGGATAACTGGTCGATATGGATGCAATGGACCAAAGGGTCTTTTTCCGTGCTGTTCATCTCTTTGTCTCCATGACACTGACTTAATTCTATGAAATCCGGCATTTCTTTGACTATCACACAAATTGGTAATATTACACGACAGCAAAATATTTCACACTTGCATAGATTGACACCAGTCCAAGAAAACAAATAAATATATGAGTAATTTTGAAACATTTTGCATCGTCGAGTGAGAATGTACACTTGAGAATTTGGAGGACAACATGCATGTGTAGGTGACAGTGGTCAGTGGATGGTCAGAAAATGGAATTTGTTGAAAATTTGGACAAAGTAAATGTGTGGAGTTGGCACTGGAATACAAGCGCCAGAGGTAACAATTGAATGATTGACTGTTTCCCCGGTGATGAGCTGTGAGTCAGGGGGATGCGTTTGGGAGCTGGTTTAAAGATAGAATAAACGACCTTGGTGATGATACACTGATAAAAATGCATTTGCAATCAATAGATGAAGTTCAATCTTCTCGTGCTTTTAATTTTGTGAAGATGTGTGGATCAGAGAATTCCATAAGGAAGAGTGAACAGGTGCCTGACATTACTGTTCACCTCGCAGTGAACGATGATCCTTTCCTCCAGGTATTTTGTTGTATCCGGGTCACTGTTTGCTCAGAATGAGACTTTTTGGGCACGCTTAATTCCTCTTTTGGTGATGTTTTTGTTCAGCTTTCTACTGACTGTTGTTCCTTTCTAACAGCGCTCTGCACTGGCTTTACTCCTGCCGTTTCTTTCATGTTGTTCCTCAGATGGAGTCGTTCCCTGCCCATTTGGAAAGGAGTGTTGTCATGTTGCTGCTCCTCCTTCTCCTTTCGGGCCATTCTTCACGTGGACTCCTCATTCCATTGTCTGCTACGGCTAATGTTGTTTCTCAGTTACATGGATTTATTCGCCAATTGAATTATTTTTATAACTGGATATTTCACTGCATACTTTAACTGTTCTCTGAAACATTTTTGTGTCAACACGTAAATTACTGCATTGGTGCAGCAATTGAGGTTCCGCAGCATAAATGCAACTTGTTCAAAGAGATAAAAATCATCCACGAATTTTCCGACACCATATACATATAGAATATGCAACAACCAGAGTAAAATGAAGCTGACAGATACAGCAAACAGTAAAGTCACAGATTTCTTTCGGCACTTGATCTCTTGGTCATTCTCTATTTTTTTCTGACCCCTCAGTCCCTTACGTGCCTTATTGGCTTCGAAGATGTGTCTGAACGTCAGAATATTGAGAAAGAGAATCGAAATGAATGGAAGAAGAAATCTTAAAAATGTTTCAATATATCTATAACTCACCCACAAAGGATGCTTAAAGTAACTGTTTCTGGTGTAACAGTAGAATGGAACATTGTTGATAATCCTTCCAGGTACAATTCGAAAATATTTGGGAATATTCTTTACAGAAAAGAAAATGCAGATTGTTGCCAGAACTCTCTTTGCAGTTTTCACTGTGCAATACTGAGATTTAATCTGATGAAAACAAATGGCCACAAATCGATCAAAAGAAAAAGCAACAGTGAACCAGACAGAAAAATCAATTGTGACGTCAATCACGATCCAGATTACAGTGCAAACAGGAGTGATGTCCAGGAAACACCGTGGATAATAATACCATTTAAATCGAAAAAGTATGAAACCAAATATAATAAACAGGAGATCAGATGCAGCCATTGCGACCAGATAGCGAGTGGTGCATGTTGAAAGACCACACTTGTCTCCAGATAAAAATACTATCGCCGCTAGACTAACTGTAAGAGAAAGACAGATAAAAAAGACATGAAGTTTCTGATCAAGTATTTTCTGTGCCTGATGGTTTCAGCACAACGATGTTTGCATGCTTTATCTCCCAAACCATAAGTAATCACTGTCAAATGAATTATTCACACTTTTTAAAAGACGTATGGAATCACATGAGGATCGAATGCCTACTAGAAATTGATTATGTTCTCAATACTTTGGGAAACGTCAGTAATTAGTTTCTTTTGCGTTACAGATGACTCTGAATGCTTGAGTTGCTGATAAGACCACAACATCCAAATAAATCCACCCAGGATCAATGAAGAATGGGACACACCAAACACGGACATTGAATACAAAATTCCTGCACTCGGTTGTGGAGTCTCCACAGTTCAGATTGCTTCCAGAATTGCACATCGACACTGTGTAACTATGGTACAGGCAGTGAATCTTTCCAGTTTCCAGGAATGGATTCCATGTACAAAGCGAATGAACAAATGATAGAGCATTGAACCGGTACCCCTCCCTGTTTCACCCCACTGGTACAGGATTAAACATAACAACAATCTGTAACATGGAAGATTTCAGCATTGAATCGAACCACCATGTCCCGGGTTGGTAACCCACGAGAATCAGAAGAATGCTAATAATATATTTGGTGTGGTGTGGATTCCCCCCACAATGTTCAAGATTGCACACCACAACCTCCACTCAACTAAAATCGGAATTGGTGCAGCTTTGATCATTGCAAATTGCCGGTTTGTAATTCATGAGAAAAATCAAAGCTTCCTGCCTGATGTCCAGGTTCCTGCAGTTCTCCGTGTGAACAGAAATCCTCCTAACAAATTCGAAGCAGAAGCTCTGGCTGGGATTCTCCAGAATGTAAGCAGCACCCTCCATGGAGGTCACCAAAATTGTACCCTAGCTTGTTGTGATAGACCAATACATTGCACCATTGTTTGGTACCAGAGACTGCTTTTGTGGATTCAGTCCAATGCAGATCGTTCAGAGAGATGACAGGAGAAAGTGAGGTCTGCAAATGCAGGAGATCAGAGTCGAGAGTGTGGTGGTATAAAAGCACAGCATTCGTGATGAAGGGCTTATGCCCGAAATATCGATTCTCCTGTTCTTCATTTGCTGGCTGAACTGCTGTGCTTTTCCAGCACCACTCTCTCGACTAAATGTCTGCTTTGGGTGACAATGAAATTTGAGTTCAATAAAAATGTGGACTTAACAGTCTAATTGTAACCATTAACATGTTATTAACTGTTAGGAAAAAAACCCCTTAACCTTGACAAAAGTCCCTTAGAGAAGATAATCTTTCATCCTAACATGGCCTGACCTACAAGTGACTCCAAACGCATAACAATATGGTGACTGCTATACGCCCTCGGGGCAATTTCGGGACGGGGGTTGCCGAGGCAGTGACACCCACATGCATTGAATGAACAAAAGAAAATGGAGATCCCCCACACATACCTAACTCCCCAGAATAGACAACTTTTTTACAACATCACATTGAAATGAATATCCCGAATCTAAGTTGATTTGAAAAAATATGTAACTCCCAATACTGACCCACTTTTGAAGATAAGAGATCCTTCACTTGATTCATCACAGTTTTCTGCAGTAGGGAACGCTAACACATCGACCTGTTCCCAGCACAGTCAACTGAGGCAAAAGGGCTGTCTCTTGACTTTGATAATCACGAGAGTTCGGAAATCCATTGGGATAATGGACGCCCTGAAATCAGTAAGACCTCAGCACCAAGCATCCGACCTTTCACTTTGAATGTTTCTCCTGTTCTGTGCCGTACAGGAAATTCCCGTCGACACTAACCCCCTTTGGGTTCACAGGTCTCTTCTTGCAGAGACGGTAACAGTGATCATTTCTAAATGTCAGCTTTAGTCAGGCCAATTTCGATTGCCCAGCTCTAGTCGCTATTTTGAAGCTACTGGAGATCTGCCTTTTTGAGTATCTGTAATACCTGGGGTACAGGAAATTCGAGTGTCTTCGGAAGGGAGTTGCAGAAATATTACACAGCAACGGTGGTGATACAACCAAATACAATATTTTGAAGTCGGAATGAAATTTATTTTGAGCGGGAACTTGCATTTGATCATGTTTCTCTTCACCTGAACCATTGATCATGGGTCATGTGTTATGAGGTGATGTTGAAAGAGAGTTGGGTAGTTCCTAGTTTGCATCTTGTAGGTGGAATCCATTTCTGGTCATGCATTGGTGAAGAGTGTGAGTACTGAATGAGGTGATTGGTTGTTTGTATTGCACAATGAGGAACTCCGTGAATGTTGCACTCAGCTGGATCCATCGAGAGCATTCCATCCCATCTCTGAGCTCGGCTTTCTGGATGGAGGGCACGGATTGGAGAGGAAGGCCTGTAGCGTATCGCTACAGGAATCAGGGTATCTGACATGCAGCAGTTTTATGGCCAGACTGGCTCATTCTCTTGTCAATGGTTGGCACAGGTCATGCAGTCAGTCATGATACTGTCGGAGGAAGCCTATGGGAGATTGGTCAATTCTCACTTTTCAGGGTTGTCGTTACCTGGTGCTTGTGGGATGTGAATGTTACTTTCAAATTGTCAACCAAAGGTTGATGCAACCTCACTGTATATGGAGACAGATCTCTTCATTATCTAAGGAGTTGCAAATGGTGCTGAAGATTGCAACACCATGCGCAAGCCTCTTTACCTCATAAATATTGATATAGGGAAGGGTAGAGATGTGGCATTTTTTTATTATGGTGTCTGGGACAATACTCTGAAGAATTCCTGCAGATATGTGAGATGACTGAGGTGATTGAACCCCATCAGTCATAACTATCTTCACCTGCATTCAGGATTGATAGCAAAACAAGCTGGTTTCTCATTATGTTCATTTCTTTGAGGGCTCGCTATTGTGGATATGTCTTCATAACTTACATGTTTAAGAGTTGAATATTTCTTTTCCGTCTTTAAAATACATCTGTAAATGTAGGCAAATATAATTGAGGAGCAGATAGCACATGTTTCTGCAAATGTAAGACAATTCTGACTTTGTCACACTTTGGAGTGAACATGTGGCTTTGCTGCAATGTCAGAGGCGATGGAACAAAACTGTACACTATGTGATAGAGATTGGACACCCGTCAGAGTCAGTCTGTTTGTCATTATCACACACAATAAAACAGAAAAGTCATAGTTCTGGAAATGGCTTTGTGAGTTCTGTTCGTGACATGGTGTGTACAGGTGGCGGGTAAAACCGAATGAGGTCAACATCTCATTCACAGTTTGTGTACTTAACGTACGGCATTCTGTATTCTGTACTGTTAATTCTCAGCAATGTTCTTCACTGCAAGTATTAAGCATAGTCATAATATTGCAGGTACTAGACAATTACTTGATGCAACAACGTATTAATATATATTTTCTTTATGTTTCTATAGTGCTTTAAAACTGATTGTAGCACAGCCCTCATCAAGTCCTCTTCCTCACCAGGAGAACATGGATCATAAAGCAGCGATCACTGTAAAATTAATTGCGGATAGATGATGGATCATAGGTTCAAAAATTATTGATCTAATCGGATTCAGAAGTGGATAAGTGACAATGAGTCTAGCTCGACATCCACAGTTATAATCATCGAGATAATTAATGAGAGCAGTCATGTCCTACAGTTTATTTTAACTTTCCTGAACGATTAATCACACCCAAAAATATTATTTAAGCAAACATTATTTGCCTCTGGGACAATTAGTTGAATTCACGCTGTTGTTCTGTTATTTTCATTTTTGCAAGACGTCACACCTATTTATCCCCAATAAAACACTTTAATTTGTCAACATATCACGAAATATATTCAAACAAAGTTATTCCCATTTGTCATCCATCGTATTACCAAACTCCACCAGTGAACATATCAGAAATGAGAACTGTCATATTAAAGCAGCATCTCTTTGTTTCAGTCAAATGATGTTCCTCGTTCCAACTGCATACAAATCTTCCCTTTCATTCAGTCCCCCAAATGTTAAATTCTATCCTCAGATACACTCCTTCTTTTGCAAGACCATGGCGGAGAATTGTTTCCCTCTTGTTGGTAACTCATACTCAGTGTTATTGTATTTTGCCAAAAGCTTCCAATAACACTTGGAGACTGAGCTCGTTGTTCTCCTTTGGCTAAGAACCCAGACCCAGTTATAATTTCACAGAAAGCTGCTCACTGCATCACATTGCCACGGGAATCGGTTGTTGCCTTCAGGATATTGACCCACATTCAGTACAGCTCTCAACTGAAAGAAATTTCCAATAATATTTACAATTGAGGTCATGGATAATCCCCCATTCTGCTACACATTAACAGCAATGTTGCATTTACAGATACTCGAGAAAAGCAACAATACTGGGTCAGAAGTTCATATCTGAGCAGTTACCCACACTCAGAACAATTCTACAATGACACATTCTCCCAGCACCAAGAGGCAACAGTAATAACAGGTTATTCCCCATTCAGTACAATTCCACCACCAGTAACTGCTTCATTCAGAGTTACTCTGGAGATCTAGATTAACAGTACGAAACATTCTAATCAATCACTGGATAATGTAGAGTGTGTATGAACTAAAAATAGAGATTTTCTTTTCTGAGTTGAGGAATTACACCACAGAGTCAGTTTGGAAATGTAAACTCCGTGCATTTCTCTCACACATTTGGAACTCATATTAACCTGATTATCTGCCCTCACAAAATCATTCCTCCACACATCCACTGACTAAGATCAGCACATAGGATCATCAGGGTCATCTGCCCTTCGCTTAACACTCCACAATAATCTGTCCAACCAACCCATTGCCCTCCTGTCGTATGTGGGCTCCCATTTGGAGCTAGCTGCATGATCAAGACCCACCAACACAATTCCTTCGCATCAAGGAATGGGAAGCACCAGGTATAAGTAAGAGGTGGGTTGTTACGAAATCCGTTTGACAAATTGCAGACTTTGAACTCAAACAGAGCGAGTGTGGTCTTGGTAAAAGCTTTCTTGACGGGCCAAGGCCGGTGCTCAGCCAAACCCTATCAGTGTGGAGCCAGGGCAAACCCATTCTGCACAGTATAGAGAAACAAGCAACACTGCACATTACTGAGGAGCCTCCTCATCAAACAACGATATTCTTTAAACTCAGTAAGTGAGGGCGCTATCAACTGACATCGAGATTTACCTTACTGAATGGAAAGAAAATAATAATCAGTCATAGAGCGGAAATGAGCGATTTAATGCAGAGATTTATGGAAATTTAAATTGTAACAAGACTTACGAGGAACACCAACAATAGTAAGGACAGTGTAATATACTTTCGCGACCATTTCCCTTGGCAAATGCATTGTGTTGTTTGTGAAACAATCTCTCCGATCCTTCTGCTGACAATCTGTACGAATTGGAGAATTCTCTCGGATTTGGAGCTGACCCAGTTCCAGAGACTTTATTTTATATTGTATGATATCTCCTCTGGGAATCTATGACTTTTTAAAATATAATTTTGAACAAACAGATTAGAATAACAGGTTTATTTTAACGATATGATATCATGGAAATTTAACTCCCAAAAGACTGGATTAATCTGATCCTATTAAGGTGACAAATGTTACTTGCAACTCGTCTTCAAACAGCAATACTTGAAATAATACTTCAATCACCATCAGTCCCATTAATAACCAAATATCTTTTGATATTCTTTTCATTGATGACCTTCATTTTTCCGAGGCTATGTAGTCATTCCATATCTCATGTTGCAGAGCTGCTTTTCTACTGCACATTGTTCTCCCTCTTTTTTCCTTGTTTATTCAATTTTACAACACAGTTGAGAAACCTGTCTGTGAGTGAGCACTGTAATACAGAACCTGAAGCTGATGCTGACCACAACAACAGTTGGAACTTACACTGCGAAATATTTCTTTAAAACAGATCGGAACAAACTAGGAAGTGATTCCGAACCTTCATTTCAGAATTACAGAATGATGGAATCCCATAGAACAGAAGAGGCCCTTTTGCCTATCATGCTTAAACTACACTCAATCTACATCATTCCCACTGCCCAGCACTGGGCCCCTCGCCTTGAGTATTATGACATTTCAAGTGCATATGCAAGTTCGTTTTAAATGTTTCTTGCCTGAAGTACCATCGCAATCAGTGCATTGCAGGCCTCTAACATCCTCTAGGTAAGAAGGTATTTCCTCACGTTCCCCTAAAACTCCTGCCTTTCAGATCAAAATCGTGCCATCCTTTTATCACCTCCTCGACAAACGAAAATAACTGTTTTCTGTTCACCCTGTTCACGCCCTCCATAGCCGAATATACATCGATCTCTGTTCTAGAGTCATAGAGATGTACAACACGGAAACAGACCCTTCGGTCCAACCCGTCCATGTCGACCAGATATCTCAACCCAAACTAGTCCAACCTGCCAGCATGCAACCCATATCCCTCCAAACCCTTGTTCTTCATACACCCATCCAAATGCGTCTTAAATTTTGCAATTGTACCAGCCTCCATCACATCCTCTTCAGCTCATTCCACACATGTACCACCCTCTGCGTGAAAAAGTTGCCCCTAAGCTCTCTTTTATAACTTTGCCCTCTCTCCCTAAACCTATGCCCTCTAGTTCAGGACTCCCCTACCCCAGGGAAAGACTTTATCTATTGATCCTATCCATGCCACTCTTAATTTTGTAAACCTCTATATGGTCACCCCTCACCCTCCGACGCTCCAGGGAAAACGTCCCCAGCCTTTTCAGCCTCTCCCTATAGCTTAGATCCTCCAACCCTGGCAAAATCCTTGTAAATCTTTTCTGAACCCTTTCAAGTTTCACAATATCTTTCCGATAAGAAAGAGACTAGAATTGCATGCAATTTTCTAACAGTGGCCCAACCAATGTCCTGCACAGCCGCAAAGTGTCCTCCCAACTCCTGTCCTCAACACTCTGATCAATAAATGAAAGAATACTAAACGCCTTTTTCACTGTCCTATCTACCTGCGACTCCACTTTCAAGGAGCTCTTAACCTTCACTCCAAGGTCTCTTTGTTCAGCACCAGTCCCTAGATCCTGAGTAAAAAGTGAAAAAGTCCTGCTAAGATTTGCTTTCCCAAAATGCAACACCTCACATTTATCTGAATTAAGATCCATTTGCCACTTTTCAGCCTATTGGCACATCTCGTCCAGATCCTGTTGTAATCTGATTTATCCCCCTTCACTGTCCACTGCACCTTCAATTTTGATGTCATCTGCAAAGTTACTAACTGTACCTCTTATGCTCGCATCCAAATCATTCATGTAAATGACAAAACGTAGAGGGCCCAGCACCGATCCTTGTGGCACTCCACTGATCACGGGCCTCTAGTCTGAAAAACAACCCTCCACAGTCACCTTTGAGCCAGTTCTGTATCCAAATGGCTAGTTCTCCATGTATTCCACGAGATCAAACCTTGCTAATCAGTCTCCCATGGGGAACCTTCTCAAACGCCTTACTGAAGTCCATATAGCTCACATCTACTACTCTGCCCTCAACAATCTTCTTAGTTACTTCTTCAAAAAACTCGTCAAGTTTGTGACACAACTTTTACTACACACAAAACCATTTTATTATCCCGAATCAGTCCTTGCCTTTCCAAATACAGGTATATCCTGTCCCTCAGGATACCCTCCAACAACTTGCCCACCACCGAGGGAAGGCTTACCGGTCTATAGTTCCCTCGCTTGATACTACCGCCCTTCTTAAACTGTGGCACCACGTTTGCCAAACTTCAGTCTTCTGGCACCTCACCTGTGACTCTCAATGATACAAATATCTCAGCAAGCGACCCAGCGATAACTTCTCTAGCTTCCCACAGATCTCTGGGCTTCACCTCATCAGGGGATTTATCCAACTTTAAACGTTTCAAGACATTCAGCACTTACTCCTCTGAAATCTGGACATTTTGCAAGATGTCACCATCTATTTTCCTGCATTCTATATCTTCCATATTCGTTTCCTCAGTAAATACTGATGCAAAATTTTCATTTAGTATCTCCCCCCACCTCCTCATTTTCTGGAGTTCAACACAAAGGCTGCCTTGCTGATCTTTGAGGGGGCCGATTATCTCCATAGTTACCCTTTTATCCTTAATATATTTCTAAAACCCTTTGCATTCTCCTCAATTCTCTTTGTCAAAGCTATCTCATGTCCCCGTTTTGCCCTCGTGATTTCCCTCTTAAGTATACTCATACATTCGACTGCAACCCCAGCTTAACCAGCCTCCCTCTTCACAGCTAAATTGCTATAGCCCATACAACATTCTACTGAAAAACCTTTGCTCTCCCTGCAATGTAGTCTCACACTCCCTGTGGTACAGTGACCAGAACCACATACAATACTCCAACTGTGGCTGAACCAAAACCCTGTACAGCTCCAGCAGGACCTCCCAGCTCTTATAATCTATGACTCTGCTATGTGCCTTCTTAACGCCCCTAAAAGACGATCCTGCTTCCTTCAGGGATCTGTTGACAAACACCTCAAGATGATTCAGGTCCTTTGATGTTCCCAGTGTGCTACCATTCATTGCGTACTGCCTTGTCTTTTAACTTCTACCAAAGTCATGAGCTCACATTTATTTGGATTAAATTACATCTGCCACTGCTCTGCCCATCTCACCATTCTGACCAATCTGACTATTTCTGTCCGCAACTTGAGACGATTTTCCTCACTGCCAAAAACCCAGGCAATATTTGTAGCATCTGCAAATTTACTTATCATCCCCAACCACCTTTCCTACTTCCGCCCCCCATCACACTCACACGTACACATCAACATCATTTATGATTATTATAACCAATAAGGGACCCAGCACTGATCCCTGTTGTCCACCACAGGAAACCAGTTTCCACTTACACAGCCACCTACCTCATCGAACTGCAACAATCTTGGAGCAAAGCAGCTAATTTACTCTGGAAGACATGTGGGTTTATTTTAGATCTCAATTTTCCATGTGGGGCCTTGTCAAAGTCTGTGCTAAATCTGCACAAACCAGATCAATTCTCTCCCCTCGTCCACAGACCTGGACACCTCCTCTTAAAACTCCAACACATTTGTGAGGCATTCCCCATCCCACACTGACAGAGCTGTGTTGATTGTGCATGACCAAGCCTTGCCTCTCAAAATGGAGATTAATTCTCTCCTTTGACATTTCCTCCAATAGTGTTCCAGGCAGTAATGTGATAATCACCAATCTGTAATTCCCCTCTATCTCTTAACAACATCCTGAAGAGTGGAAAAACATCAGCTAACCTCCAGTCTTCTGGCATTTCCCCAGTGACCAGAAAAGAATTAAAGGTTTGGGACAGAGTCCTCCCTTGTCTCTTTCGTTACAATTCCTCCTGACCTTTGGGTTTGATCTATTTAATCTCACTAAACCTACAATACCTGCTCGCATCATCCCAAAATCTGCTCAAGAGAGATCGGTCTGAGACGGGTACAGCTGAGAACAGAAGTGAGTCAAACAATCAGGGTAGGCAGAGACAAGGGAGGCAAATATATTAAACTGCATTTATTTCAATGCAAGAGGCCCAACGGTGAAGGCAAATGAACTCAGGTCATGGTTAGGAACATGTGACTGGGATGTCATCGCAATTACAGAAACATGGTTTAGGGATTGGCAGGACTGGCAGCTTCATGCTCCAGGATACAAATACTACAGAAAGGGTAGAATGGGAGGCAAGAGAGGAGGAGTGGCATTTTTGATAAGGGATATCATTACAGCTGTGCAGAGGGAGGATATTCCCGGAAATACATCCAGAGAAGTTATTTCGTTGGAACTGAGACATAAGAAAGGGATTATCACCTTATTGGGATTGTGTTATAGACTCCCCAATAGTCAGAAGAAAATTGAGAAACAAACTTGTAAGGAGATCTCAGCTATCTGTAAGAATAATAGGGTAGTTATGGTAAGGGATTTTAACTTTCCAAACATCGACTGGGTCTGCCATAGTGTTAAAGGTTTAGATGGAGAGGAATTTCTTCATTGTGCGCAAGACAATTTTCTGATTCAGTATGTGGATTTCCCGAGTAGAGAAGGTGCCAAACTTGACCGACTCTTGGGAAATAAGGCAGGGCAGGTGATGAGGTGTCAGTGGGGGAGCACTTTCGGGGCCAGCGACCATAATTCTATTAGTTTTAAAATAGTGATGGAAAAGGACAGACCAGATCTAAATGTTGAAGTTCTAAATTGGAGAAAGACCAATTTTGACGGTATTAGGCAAGAATGTTCGAAAGTTGATTGGTGGCAGATATGAGCAGGTAAAGGGACAGCTGGAACATTGTAAGTATTCAGAAATGAGGTAACAAGAATCCAGAGAAAGTATATTCCTGTCAGGGTGAACGGGATAGTTGGTAGGTATAGGGAATGCTGGATGACTAAGTAAATTGAGGGTTTGATTAAGAAAAAGAAGGCAGCATATGTCAGGTATAGACAGAATGGATCGATTGAACCTTAGAAGAGTATAAAGAAAGTATTAATATACTTAAGAGGGAAATCGGGAGGACAAAACGGTATCACGAGATATCTTTGGCAAATAGAATTAAGGAGAATCCAAAGCGTTTTTACAAATATATTATGGACAGAAGTATAACTAGGGAGAGAATAGGCTTCCTCAAAGATCAGCAAGACGGCATTTGCGTGGAGCCACAGAAAATGGGAGATATACTAAATGAACATTTTGCATCAGTATTTACTGTGGAAAAGGATATGGAAGATATCGACGATAGGGAAATAGATGGTGACATATTGCAAAATGTCCAGATTACAGAGGAGGAAATGCTGGATGTCTTGAAACAGTTAAAAGTGGATCAATCCCCTGGGCCTGATGAGTTCGTAAATTTGGAAATGACACCAAAATTGGTGATGCAGTAGACAGCGAAGGGGGTACCTCAGATTACGACAGGATCTGGAGCAGATTGGCTAATAGTCTGAGAGGTGGCAGATGGAGTTCAATTCAGATAAATTGGAGATGCTGCATTTAGGGAAAGCAAATCTTAGCAGGACGTATACACTCAATGATAAGGCCCGAGGGAGTGTTGTTGAACAAAGAGACATTGGAGTGCAGGTTCAGAGGTCCTTGAAACTGGAGTCGCAGGTCGATAGGATAATGAAGGCGTTTGGTATGACTTCTTCTATTGGTAAGAGTGTTGAGGACAGGAGTTGAGAGGTCATGTTGCGCCCGTACAGGACATTGGTTAGGCCACTGTTGGAATATTGCTTGCAATTCTGGTCTCCTTCCTATCGGAAAGATGTTTTGAAACTTGAAAGGGTTCAGAAAAGATTTTCAAGTATGTTGCCAGGTTTGGAGATTTGAGCTACAGGGAGAGGCTGAATCGGCTGGGGCTATTTTCCCTGGAGCGACAGAGGCTGAGGGGTTACCTTATAGAGCTTTATAAAATTATGAGGAGCATTGATAGGATTAACAGATAAAGTATTTTCCTAGTCGTGGGGTAGGTCAGATCTAGAGGGCATAGGTTTAGGGTGAGTGGGGAAAGCTATAAAAGAGACCCAAGGGGCAACGTTTTTTCACGCAGAGTGTGGTGCATGTATGGAATGAGCTGCCAGAAGATGTGATTGATGCTGGCACAATTGCAACATGTAAAATGCAGCTAGATGGGTATATGAATGGGAAGGTATGGACTGATGTGGGCTGGGTGCTGGCAGGTGGGACTAGATTGGGTTGGGATATCTGTTTGGCATGTACAGGTTTTACCGAAGGGTCTGTTTCCATGCTGACATCTCGATGACTCTATGACTCCATAACTCACGCCGGGCTACCTGTTATTCTGTATATAAACCAATCAGAGAGGAAAACTCAGAGAGAACGAGAGAGACAGGATTTGAGGAATATATGATGAGATTAAAATGGTGATGCTCGCCATTCAGGTTTGTCCCAGCTCTCTCAATGGTCTCTCCCACTCCCTCTTTCCCACTGAGGACAGACCCGGATCCAGGGGCTTGCAGTGGGAGGGGCTGGTTCAGGGAGGGAATGGGCGGTATTAAAGGATCAAACTGGGATTGAGATTCAAACACACCCCACGCTCTCACGCACAGAGACAGACACAACCACACAGATACTCACTCCCTGCTCAGTGCACATGATGGAATGGACAGTGGCTGCCAGAACCTGTTTGAAATACTCCCAGGTCTGTCACGCAAAGACATCCTCTCCACCTAAATCCCAGCTTATCCAGTCAGCTCCCAGCTCCCTGTCACTGTGGCACACCTCCCACAAAGTGGGAGTACAGCCAGTGTTATTTTTTTGGGGATGAGAGGGAGGGAGGTGTGAGAGAAAGCAGCAGTTCAATTTAGTCGAGACGGCCCTCTGTTTGTTCCTGCTTAGTATTTTAGTGCCTTTCAATGAAAGCTGTAGATATTCTCATCCAGATCACATTCTTTTTGTATTAGGTTTTCCGACTGATAAATTTCAAAATCATAACTTGCGATTGCCGGGAGTCAAACCTAGGTCACCTGTTTGGAAGCCAGCTATACTCACCACGATAGCACCATCACTGTCCACGTTACCTCAACATCTTCCCCAAACACATTTTGGAAAAACCTTTGTCATGACAAATGAAAGGTGATATTGGGTCATGTGACAGTATCTGTTAAACAAAAAGGCAGATTTGATGGAGCACCTTAAATCGGAGGGGGTGCTGGGTCATTGTAAGGTACAGAGAGAGAGTCCATGAGTCTCTCTGGTTGGGCTGGGATTCCCTGCCAATCCATTAGCTGGTTCATGTAAAGGAAGGAATAAAGATACGGGATGATACGTGATTGAATGGAAATGAAGCACATTACTGTTGAAAATAAACTTGCAGTTAGAAGACACAGACTGTTTTAATAGATCATTATTTACTCGTTAGAATAGAAGAGTTTTCCGCCCTTTTGACGAGATTTAAATTCAGTGTGGAAGAGTGGAGGGGACTCTGTCATTGTGTTTCCCTCTCTGCGCCTGGAGGGAACAATGATCCTTTCCGCCTGCTCATTTCTTTATGTATCCGTGTCATCCACTGATAACTGATTACTTGTCAGGAATGCATCTTTTGTGCCTGTCTGACTCGTCTTTAGGTTATGCTTTTGTTGTTCAACTTTCTACTCACAGTTGTTCCTTGCTAATTGCACTTTGTCCTGGATTTTTTCCTCCAGTCTCTTTTTTTTGTTCCTCAGATGGAGTCCTTCCTTGCCTATTTGAAACGGAGTGTTCTCATGTTGCTGCTCATCCTTCTCCTTTTGGGCCATTCTTCACGAGGACTCCTCGCTCCGTCTGCTGCAGCGAATGTTGATTCTAAGTTACATAGATTTATTCACCAATTGAATTATTTTTATAACTGGATATTTCACTGCATATTTTATGGTATATTTTATAGTAAGCATAAATTCTACAAGTGAGATGGTTTGCACCTTAATAGGTGAGGGACCAACATTCTGGCAGATAGGTTTTCTACTGCAACACCGCTGCATTTTAACTAAGTAGCGGGGGAGAGGGGACAAAATGTTCGTTTAAAAAGGAAATTGAAGGGAAAGTTAGAACAACAGAAGTCAAGAAAGACAACTGTATCAATGAGGCAGAACGCTCGGAAAGGGATCATGCTGTAAGATTGAGTGAAATAAGGGTTGTTGGGAAGGGTGAGAGCAGTAACAAATTAAAAATACTATATATGAATGCACGAAGCATTTGACATAAGATGGATGAGCTTGAGGCTCTGTTGGAAATGGGCAGATACGGTATTGTGGGAATAACTGAGACGTGGCTCCAAGTGGACAGGGCCGGGGAAGTGAATATTCAAGGTTACACGTGCTACCGTCAGGACAGACTGAGCAGCAGAGTGGGGGTGGGGTGGACTCGTTGGTAAGGGAGGATATTCAGACCCTTGCGCGGGGGCACCAAGAGTCAGGGGATGTAGAGTCAGTGTGAATAGAGCTGCGAAGTACTAAGAGTAAAAAGACTCTCTTGTGAGTCATCTACAGGCCCCCACACAGTAGTCTGGATTTCGGATGTAAGATGAATCAGGAGCTGAAATTT
The DNA here is from genome assembly GCF_020745735.1 of Hemiscyllium ocellatum. NCBI lineage: Eukaryota > Metazoa > Chordata > Chondrichthyes > Orectolobiformes > Hemiscylliidae > Hemiscyllium > Hemiscyllium ocellatum. The sequence continues at coordinate 5,494,611 of NC_083440.1, read as the reverse complement.
GCCTGTCGCAAAGATGTTACGACAGTTGTTATGGGGGATTTTAACATGCAGGTAGACTGGGAGAATCAGGATGGTATTGGACCTCAAGAAAGAGACTTTGTGAAGTGCCTCAGAGATGGATTCTTAGAGAAGCTGGTGCTGGAGCCGACCAGGGAGAAGGCAATTCTGGATCTGGTATTGTGTAACGAACCAGAGTTGGTCAGAGACCTCGAAGTGAAGGAGCCATTGGGAAGTAGTGACCATAATACATTAAGCTTCAATCTGCAATTTGAGAGGGAGAGGGTACAGTCGGAAGTGACAGCACGTCTGTCGAATAAAGGGAACTATGGAGATATGAGGGAGGAGCTGGCCAAAGTTCAATGGTGCAATACCTTAGCAGGGATGAACAATGGCGGATATTTCTGTGTATCATGCAGACGTTGGAGAATCAGTCCATTCCTAAAAGGAAGAAAGATCCCAGGAGGAGGCATAGGCGGCCGTGGCTGACGAGGGAAGTTAAGAAACGTATGAAGTTAAAAGAGAAAAAGTATAACATAGCAAAGATAAGTGGGAAAACTGAGGACTGGGAAGCTTTTAAAGAGCAACTGAGGATTAATAAGAAGGAAATACGTGGAGGAAAAATGAGGTACGAAGGTAAACAGGCCAATAATATAAAGGAAGATAGTAAAAGCTTTTTTCAGTATGTGCAAGGCCAAAAAAAAAATTGGTTAGGACTAAAATTGGGCCCTTGAAGACAGAAACTGGGGAATATATTCGGGGAACAATGAAATGGCAGAAGAATTAAATGGGTACTTCAGATCTGTGTTCACTGGGGAAGACACAAGCAATCTCTCTGAGGTAACAGTGGCTGAAGGAACTGAACTTAAGGGAATCTATATTTGTAAGGATTTGGTGTTGGAGAGACTGTTAGGTCTGAAGGTTGGTAAGTCTCCGTGGCCTGATGGTCTACATCCCAGGGTACTGAAGGAGGTAGCCTGGGAAATCGCGGATGCATTGGTGATTATTTTCCAGGGTTCGATAGATTCGGGGTTGGTGTCCTGAGGATTGGAGGGTGGCTAATGTTATACCACTTTTAAAGAAAGGTGGGAGCGAGAAAGCAGGAAATTATAGAACAGTTAGTCTGACCTCAGTGGTGGGAAAGCCGCTGGAGTCTATTATGAAGGATGAAATTACGGCACATCTGGATAGAAGTAACAGGATAGGACAGAGTCAGCATAGATTTATGAAGGGGAAATCATGCTTGACTAATCTTCTTGAATTTTTTGAGGATGTAACTCTGAAGATGGACGAGGGAGACCCAGTGGATGTAGTGTACCTGGACTTTCAGAAAGCTTTTGATAAAGTCCCACACAGGAGTTAAGTGAGAAAAATTAGGGCGCATGGTATTGGGGGAAAGTACGAGATTGGATTGAAAATTGTTTGGCTGATAGGAAACAAAGGGTAGTGATAAACGGCTCCATTTCAGAAAGTCAGGCAGTGAACAGTGCGGTACCACAGGGATTCGTGCTGGGACCACAGCTTTTTACAATATGTGTTAATGATATAGAAGATGGTATCAGCAATAACATTAGCAAATTTGCTGATCATACAAAGCTGGGTGGCCGGGTGAAATGTGATGAGGATGTTAGGAGATTGCAGGGTGACCTGGACAAGTTAGGTGAGTGGGCAGGTGCATGGCAAATGCAGTTTAATGTGGATAGAACAGGAAGGCAGATTACTACCTCAATGGAATCAATTTAGGTAAAGGGGCAGTACAGAGAGATCTGGGTGAACTTGTACACCAGTCAATGAAGGCAAGCATGCAGGTACAGCAGGTATTGAAGAATGCCATTAGCAAGCTGGCCTTCATAACAAGAGGAATTGAATATAGAAGCTAAGCGGTGCTTCTGTTGCTGTACAGGGCCCTGGTGAGACCACACCTGGAGTACTGTGTGCAGTTCTGGTCTCCAAATTTGAGGAAAGACATTCTGGCTATTGAGGGAGTGCAGCGTAGGTTCACGAGTTCAATTCCTGGAATGGCGAGATGACTTTACACTGAAAGACTGAAGGGACTGGGCTTGTATGGCCTTGAGTTTAGAAGACTGAGAGGGGATCTGATCGAAACATACAAGATTAGGAAAGGATAGGACACTCTGACAGCAGGAGACATGTTTCCGCTGATGGGTGTGTGCTGAACCAGAGGACACAGCTTAAAAATACGTGATAGACCATTTCGGACAGAGGTGAGGAGAAAATTCTTCACCAGAGAGTGGTGGCTGTGTGGAATGCTCTGCCCCACAGGGCAGTGGAGGCCCAGTCTCAGGATTCATTTAAGAAAGAGTTGAATCGAGCTCTCAACGATAGTTGAATCAAGGGTTTTGGTGATAGGCAGGAAGAGGATACTAATTAGGAATTATCAGACATGATCCTATTGAATGGCGGTGCAGGATCGAAGGGCTAAATGACCTAATTTTGTAGATATTGTATATTGTCTATTGTCTAACTGGTTTATGTATCACCATATAAATAAGTGCATTTGTGCAGCAACTGAAATTCCGCAGCATATATGCAACTTCTCAAAAGAGATGACAATCAGTTGGATCCAAGGAAGAACCAGCTTGAAAGAATCTTAAGACAAGCAACAACCACAACAGTATGAAGCTGCTGGATATGGCAAACAGTAAAGTCACAGAATTCTTTCTGCTCTCTATCTCTGGATCATTTTCTATTTTTCTCCGACGCCTTAGTCCCTTACGCATCTTCTCAGCCTCGAAGATGTGTCGGGCAGTCAGAATGTTGAGAAAGCGAATAAAAGTGAATGGTAACATTGGTGTTAAAAAATGTTCAGAATATTGAAAACTTTCCCACCGGTCACGAAAATAACTGGACCTCGTTTTACAGTACCATGAAACATTGTTAATATTTTTTCCTGTTTTATATCGAAAGCAGTTGGGAATGTTCTTTCAAGAAAACAAAATGCAGGTTGTTACTACAACTCTCTTCGCAGTTCTCGCTGAACAATATTTATTTTTCCTCTGATGAAAACATATGGCCATTAGTCGATCAAAAGCATAAACGACAGTGAACCAGACAGAACAATCAACGGTCAAGCAGTTCAGGAGATAGATAACACTACAAACAGGAGTGGTGTCCATAAAACACAGTGGATAATAATAATATAGAAATCGATTCAGTATGATGTCGAAAACAGTGAACGGCAGATCAGATGTTGCAATGGCCACCAGATAGTGAGTGGTGCATGTAGAAAGATCGCACTTCCACCGAGCTAACATTATAATCACCACTTGACTAACTGTAAGTGAGTGAGAGAGAAGAATAAACAGACTTGAAGTCACTGATAAAACATTCTCTGATGCCTGAGCCCAGATGTAAATAATGACACAAAGATAATTGTTGTTCCATGTCATACAATGTTTAAAGAATCTGAACTACAGCAGCAACCCTTCTCTAAATGAATAATGTGCATTTTTCAAAAGAACTCGAACGAACATTAACAGCAGGTTACTCTCTGAAACATGATCATGCACTCAACATTTTTTGGGGGTTGGCAGTGGTTGATTTCACCTGGTGTATAGACTGGCTGGAAAATTCCCTTATACCACAACATCCATACAAAAGCACTTCGATTCAGGAAAACAAAAAAAATGGGAGAGACACCTAATCAGTACAATTCTTCGTTGACACACACACCAAATAACATGAGGCCGCATCAATCACGGGGTCCACCCTGAAGTTGGTGACCCCAATTCAGTCCAGTTGCATTATCAGTCATACCTTGCTTAGTGTGATCAGTGAGATCTGAATCAACAGTGCACAACATTCCATCCTATCACCGAATAATACAGAGTGCCTGTGAGCTACAGACAAACGATTTCTTCTCAGTTGAGTAATTATACCACAGAGTTAGTTCGGAAATGTTAACTGCGTACATCGCCATCACACTTTAGGAACTCGCACTGCTCCAGTCCAGTGCACAGTATGTCAAGATTTAAATGTATCCATCATGGAGCACCGGATATCAGTGAGCAGGATTCTCTGGGAAGTAACGACTGAACTTCTCAACAGAAGAATCAAAAAATCTCCAAAGACAGTATATGATAGAATGTCATGCGCCAGAATACGCTGTCTTCTCAAAAAATATTGAAAGAACTGTGGATGCTGGAAATCAGAAATAGAAATTTCTGGAAAAGAGCAGCACATGAGGCTGCATGTGTGGAGAGAAATCACAGTTAACCTTTCAGCTGCAGTTATTGGATCTGAATCATTAACTCTGACTTCTCTCCACAGATCCCACGAGACCTGCTGACCTTTTCCAGAAATTTCTCTGCTGTTGTTGTTATTGTTGTTGCCCCAGTCTTCAGTATTGAACTCACCTCTGGCACTATGGCAATCATGTTTGCTAAATCTTCCAGTCTTATCGGATACCTCACGAAATTCGTTGGATATGTTTACAGCCAGCAGTACAACAATAATATTTTCCCTCAACTGAACTATTTTGGAATTGTAAAAAATGGGACATTATTGCACCAGAGAGTTGATCCAATGTGATACTCCCATGATGTAAAACACACTGTATAGTTACTTCTCAGATAGCAGTGTTGATGCAGCAGCCCTGACAGTTAAAATGTGCTGTGGGAATGAACAACTCAGTGTTCTCGTTACCGAAACATTTAAAAACGTCAAAGTGCGAGCTGGCAATAACAAATCCCTTCAACATTATCTTACCTTCACACCAAACACAATTTCCATCCCTCAACAGCCACAAAGCAGTCTGGGTTTACTCAGCATCTAAATGTGATCTCCAAAAAACTATTCCATCTGTAAACCACAGTCACTGTCTGGACAAACATCCTGTGTGACACACAGTTCAATGATGTCTCCTGCTATGGGGCAAACAGCATCATGCACACCAGGGACAACAGGCAGTACAATGCGCAAGGCTTTGTGACAATCAAAGAATTCAACAATACGCATCATCATTCATAATTTTTTAAGCAGTGTGCTACTGATGGATATGAATCAGCTGATTACCCAGATATATTATTCAACTCCCCGAGTCCCTGAGACCTGAACATAAGGTCAACTGAAGGTCCCAACAGCAGGGCGACATATCAGTCCATATGGCCGGATGTCCTTGATCCCAGTTGGACCCTTGGAGCTACACAACAATATCCAATATCAGAAATCACCCACCTGTCACCCCAAACCAACTTGCCTTTCATCAGTGAAAAATCCTGGTGAACAATCCAGTCTCCACCGTTCTGAACCCCGTGGCGAGGTAGAAGAACAGAGATTTTACAAATTTGATGGAGTACTTCACTCCATGGTGCAACAATATGGACTCGCGGTGAATCAGTTTTAAAACATATCCAGAGAATTCATCTGTCAGTACCATCAAAATAACGACAACAATAATAAAAAAGAACTCTTATCCAAACTGGTGGCCATAGACTAAATAACAATCGCAAACAAACACACATGAGAGCCCCCTCACATTGACCAGTCTTGGTCCAGGAATATCCAAGGGTAACAGCAACAACGGAAAACATGGGGAACATCCTGGTGAACAAAGTTGTTGATCCTCTGTGTGAGAGCTGCTTTCACTGCACTGCAGACCTCAGTGTTTGTCCGACTAAACTGCACACAAGAGCTCTGTCCAATGTTTACAAATGGCTCAATTCAGTCATCGTTTTGACAGTCAAATAATTCAACATTACGCATCATAATTGGAATTTTGCACTCAAAACCTGTCTCAGTGATCTGTCATCCCGAATATCATGACCCCACAAATCCACTGATTGAACTAAACAGACAAGATAGTCAAAGCTTTCCTTGCTGACATTCACTTGTCACTATGTAATGACTTGTTCAACTCAGTCGTTGCTCACGTGTTGTATTTGGGCTCCTATTTGGAAACAGCTGCCTGAGCAAGATCCACCAACACAATGTTTTCGCATCAAGTAACGGGAAACAGCAGGTATCTCTAATAGGTGGGTTGTTACAAATCTCATCTGACCAATAGCAAGCTTTGAACTCCCATAGGGAGAGTGTGGTCTTGGTAAACACTTGCTTGACCAGCCAGGGCCGGTGCTCAGCCAAGCCCCATCAGTGTGGCCTCAGGGCAAACCTATTCTGTACAGTATGGAGAATCAGGCAATGCTGTACATTACTGAGGAGCCTCCTCATCAAAAACCTATTTTCTTTGAACTCAGTAAGTGAGGATACTAGCATCTGGCATCAGAATTTGCCTTGCGAAACTGAAATAAATTGATGAAGTGTCATGCAGTAGAAATAAGTCTAATTTCATGCAGAGACATATACAACTTAAGTTGTTGCAAGACTTACGAGGAACACCCACAACAGCAAGAATGGTGTAGTGTATTTTGGCGACCATCTGTATTGGAAGATGTATTTTGTTGTTTGTGAAATAATCTCTCCCTGCTGCTGGCAATCTGTCGGAATAGGATAATTCTCCCGAAATTCGAACTGATGCAATTCCAGTGATTTTCTTTTGATACTGAATGGCCTCTACATCGGGAAACTGATTATATCTTCAAGTATTTTATATTATTTTGAACAAACAAATTATGACAGTAAGTTTATTTTGATGATATGGTATCATTGCGATTTGCCTCTCCAATTGAATACCCAAAGACTGCATTAATCTGAACCTATTAGGCATCAAAGTTAATTTCAACTTGTTTTCAAACAACAATACTTGAATTATTTCACATCCTATCAATGACATAAATATCGAAATATCTTCTGATGTTCTTTTAAATGAAGCCCTTCATTTTGCTAAGGTTATTCAGTCATTCAGTACCTCATGCTGTCGAGCTCATTGGGAGCTCTTCTACTGCACACTGTTATCCCACTGCTCTTCTTGTTCATTCAGTTTTCCAAATCATTTGGAATATATTGTCTGCGTATCAGCACTCTAATGCAGGACTTGAAGCTGAAACTAATCACAACAAGAACTGGAAATTATACTGAAACAAATACGAGAAAAGAGACGAATTCATAACCTTCCCTTCAGACTTAGAGAATGACAGTATCACATGGAGCAGTAGAATCTGGGCAGCCATCATGTTTGTCCAAACAAAATTATACTGAATCGACATCCGTCCCATTTTCCAGCACTCGGTCCAGATTCTTGAATGTTATGACATTTCAAGTGCTCATCAAGTACAGTTTAAAGGTTGTGAGTTTTCTTATCTCAACTCCCCTCCCAGTCAGTGTACAGCAGACCCTTTCCATCCTCACGGTAAGAAGAGTTTTCCTTATGTCTCCCCTCAGCCTTTCAGCTTAAATATATCCTGCCTTGTAATTGGTCATTCGACAAAGGGGAACAATTCCTTTTTATCTGCACTGCTCACATCGCTCACAGTATTATTTACCCCGATTTTTGCTCTAAAGAACGCAGTCCTAGTTTATGAGCCATCTTCTCCACAGCTGCATGGCGACACCCCTAGCAACATTCTGTGAAAATCTCCTTTCCGCTCCCTCCAGTCCAATCACAGCCAACCTTTGGTGCAGTGACCAGAATTGCACACAAGTCTCCAATTCTTGTCTAACTAAATTCCTGATTGATTCGGCTTTTTTGAGGGCTGTGCGATAGCCATTGTCTACATGGACTATCGCAAGACCTTTGACAAAGTATTGCATGTGTCGGTTGTTGGGTAACGTTAAATTTCATGGGATTCAGGAGAGCTACCCAACTGGATCCAAAATGGGCTTGATGGTAGAAGATGTTCTGAATGTGGGGAGTTACTGTACATTTAAGGGAGTTGAAATGATCGCAAAATTGCCTGACACAGCACCAAGTGTTCTGAACAAGCTAACAACGTAACACATGGTTGACACAAATAGTGCAGATGGGTTGCCATGAGACAAGAACAAATTCAAATTCTGACAATTGGTTTAAATTATGCCCCAAGATACCAAACTCGATCAAGTTTGAATTTAGTGTTTTGATTATGTTCAAACCAATGAAATGATCTGATGTTTAGGGGTATAAAACCGGGCATTTTTGAGCAGTTGAGAGAGAACTGCCACCTAGATTGCTAGCTCAAGAGCTCTCTGAAACGCATCTGTGTGTGGAGAGTGTTTAAGAACATCGAGGCCAACCGGGAGAGAATCTACAGAAGAAAATCTACAAAGGAGATGCAGCTAAGCTAACTGGGTTTGAAATACGATTTTGTTTTTTAAATTTTAATTGGGATTTTTTGTCCGTATGGTATTGTAGAGTATGAGCTAAAAGTTATATTTAAGAGAAAGGAGTTGTAAATAGATGTTGGTTTTAATATTCTTTGTTAGACTTGAAAATAAAGTTGTTAAATTTTACTTTAAACACTGGCCTCTGGGATCGTTCGTTGCCTCTTGAATTTTAAAAGATTACAGCACGGGGTGACTCTCTTCTGTGATGCTGGTTTAAATGAGCAGAGGGGGTTATCCTATGTCATAACAATTTGGGGGCTTTCATCCTACGCTTTGAACAGGTTTAGACAGATCTACGCTGAGATTGGACACATTTGAATGGATTTGGGGTATGAAAGAGCCCAGTAGATTTAAATACTTACATGTTAGTGTCCTGGAGCTTCACATAAAGCAGAGGTGAGTCAATTTGTTTAATTTAGGTGACTTGTGGTCGATTAAATTAAAAGTGAGAGAAATGGCTCTTAAAATTGCGAAAGAGATTTTGAGATTTGAAGATGATTCTCAAATTTGCCGAGAAAGTTTAGAAGGAAAGAAAAAGGGCATACTTTTCGAATTAGCAAAGAAGTTAGATTCGGGTTTAACCAAGGACAAAAGTAAAGCAGATATTATAAGGAAAGTACTCAAACACTTAGATATATCAAAGAAACAGACAAGTGCAGTAGAGGTAGAAAAGCTTATATTACAAATGAGGAAAATGAAGTAGGAATATCAATAAAAAGACAGAGAAGGGAAAGAAAGAGAAAGGGAGAGAGAAGAAAGAGAGAGAGAAGCAAAAGGGAGAAAGAGAAGGTTCTCAGCTGAGTAAAAAGAGAGAGTTTGTGCTTGAGAAGTTGCGACTTAGTCAGCAAAGTAAAATTAATGGAATGGTGATTAATAGAGAACGTAGTGATACGTACAAATATGGCAAAACTCTGCCGAATGTTGCTGAGAAAGATGTTGAAGCCTTCTTTATTTCATTTGAAAACATCTCTAGGCAGATAGAGGGATCTGAGGATTGATGGGGAATGCTAGTTCAGTCTAAAGTGGGAGGCAGAGCTTGTGATGTCAGATTTGGGGGTCAAGAGATTGTGAAGAGGTCAAGCAGGCTATTTTAAGTGAGCAATAAATTGGTGGGAGAAGCATATAGACAATAGATCGGAAATACAAAGATGCAACCAGGTCAGACTTAATGTTGAGATCGAAAGAATTAAACATAGTCATTTTGACATATGGGTTAGTGTTTTGAAAATAGATAGGACCTTTGAGGCTCCATGAGATATTATTCTGCAGGAGGAGTTTAAACATTCACTTCCAGAGATGATAAGAGTTCACGTGGAGGAACAGAAAGCTCAAGAAATAAGAAGGTGAATACATGTTGGTGCATAAGGCAAGTGTCCGGCCAGAATGTTGTCAATGAGGGATAGATCTTGGGAGAAGGAGAAATCCTCCACTATGAAACCAAGATATGAGTGCACTGGTAAGAATTTACGACAGGATAAAAAAAAAACCAAAGAGGGTGGAAAGTAAGTGAAAGGCTTCAGGTGTTTCCAGTATAGTAAAGTGGGACATGTATTGTCAAAGAGCCGCTTGTTAAAGAAAGGCATTGTGGGAAACTATGTGGTAAAAGAAGCTAAACCAGTGGCATTAGTGAAAGCTGTGAAAGAGACCCCAAGAAGAGCTGAGGAGATGCAGGAGAGTGCACAGCCCCGGCGGGGTCTGGGTATGGAGTTAGTACCTGATCTCTACAAAGAATACACATCTGTGGGTAAAGTTTACTCAGAAAGAACGGGGGAGAGGGAGAAGAAGTTATAATTTTGAGAGAGACAGGATCTAAACAGTCACTTATAGTAAGAATGAGCGAATTTGCATTCTTTATGATCTGTTACTTGAGAGTGTGGTAGGGACAAATGAACAGAATCAAGCATTCCATTATGTAAGATCAGGTTGAAGTTGCAACTCAAGACTGGGGGCTTAAAATTGGGAGTGAATGACAGAGTGTCAGTTCCAACAATCCAGTTGGTTCTTGGGAATTATTTGGCAGGAACAAAGGTGGGAGTGTCACCTCTTTTTGTGGAGAAACCCAAGAACGACACAGAAACTGAAGAGTTAAAACAGAAATATCGTGGTATTTTCCCATACTGTGTGGTAACCAGATCCCACTACCATAAGTCACAGCACGAAGCAAAAACTAAAGAGAAAGATAAAGAGTTGTGGTCCGGTTAGTGGACACCCCGCTTGAGGTAATGGTGCAGAAAGAACCCGAACACGCAGAGGTTCAGTCAGAAGTGTCTCGTCCTGAAGGGCTAAGAGACTTACAACAGGAGAACAAGACAACAAAAGATATAAATGTGGATGCGAACTCCAAAAAGGATGCAGAAGATATTCTGGAGAGTTATTATCTGAAAGATAGAATTCTAAGGTGGACATGGAGAGCATGGCGAGTTATTGCAGAGGAGAAATGGACCGAAGGGCACGAGACTGTGTTGCCCGTAACATAGGAAATGTTAGGGGTAGCACATGAACTAACCTGTTGGAGGTCACTGAGGTGCACGTAAGTGTCAAGCTAAGGTGCAAAAACATTTTGTTAGGCCTGAAATGCACTTGGATGTGGTTCTCCTTTTCCATACGTGTCAGACATGCCAAATGTTAGGTTAGCCACAGACAGAGTTAAAACAAGCACCTTTGTTGCCAATTCCACATTTGAAGAACGTGTCATGCGGGTTATAATTGATTGTGTCCGTCCCCTCCCGAGAACTAAACGTGGGAACCAGTCCTTGTTCACCATATTGGATGTATCTACCAGATTTCCCAAGGCAAATCCATTTCAGAGTATCAAGGCGAAAAGGGTGGTTGAGGGGTTAATATTTTTTTCACACGGTATGAGCTACTCAAAGAGATTCTGTCAGTCCAAGGATACAATTTTACTGCTTGACTGTTCAAGGAGGTCATATCGACTACATATAATTCTGAATCCCAGGGAGCTTGAGAAAGATGGTATTAGACCTTGACGGCTATGTTGAGAGCATATTGTCAGGATTTCCCAAATGCTGGCGATAAAGGTATCCCATTCATTTTGTTTGCCATGAGAGATGCCTCAAATCAACCTACCCAGTTCACAATGTTTTGGAAAATGTAGGGGATGATGAATTCTCAGGTGAACGTGGTACAAACAGCCACGTTTCTGTTATTGAGACTGGCTCTGATGTAATGAGAAGAACGTTGGGTTCCAAGCGATTGATTGACTTAGCGAACTCTGTAGTCCGAGGTACATCCAAACGCTTCTTATGCCAGCAAAGAAAAATCTGAATGGTTTGTTGCCTCCGTGGCACCAGGGTCAAGGGTAGCTCAGAGAGTGTGCATAATGTTCTCAAGGGGGAGAGGGACCAGCAGGTGGTCATTGTCCACATTGGACCCAATGACATGTGAAGAGAAAACGTTATGATTCTGAAGCGAATTTGCAGAGTGTTAGGCAGGAATTTAAAAAGAAGGTCGTCAACAGTAGTAATATCTGAATTAATCCCGCTGCTACGAGCCAGTGAGGGTAGGAATGGGAGGATAGAGCCGATGAATGCATGGCTGAGGAGCTGGTGTATGGGACAAGGATTTACGTTTTTGAATCATCGGAAGCTGTTTTGGGATAGAAGTGAACTGTACATGAAGGATGAATTGCACCTCGATTGGAAGGGGACTAATATATTGGTGGAAGTATTTAAACTAGTAAGGTGTAATACTGAGGAAGGAGATCAATCTGATACTGGTATAGTTGAGAACAGTCAGGGCAGATAGAGAGAAGATAGGATGAATAAATTAAACTGCATTTATTTCAATGCAAGAGGCCCAACAGGGAAGGCAGATGAACTCAGGGCATGGTTCGAGATATGGGACTGGGATATCATGGCTCAGGGATGGACAGGACTGTCAGCTTAATGTTCCAGGAAGGACTGAAAGAGAGGCAAAAGAGGAGGGGGAATGGCATTTTTGATAAGGGATAGCATTACAGCAGTGCTGAGGGAGGATATTCCCTGAAATAAATCCAAGAAAGTTATTTGGGTGCAACTGAGAAATAAGAAAGGGATGATCACCTTATTGGGATTTTTATAGACTTTCCTAATAGTAAGTGGAAAATAGAGAAAAAAAATTGTAAGGAGATCTCAGTTATCTGTAAGAATAATAGGGTAAGTTATGGTAGGGGATTTTAACTTTCCAACATCGACTGGGTCTGACATAGTTTTAAAAGTTTAGATGTGGAGGAATTTGTTACACGTGTACAGGAATATTTTCTGATTCAGTATGTGGATGTACCTACTCGACAATGTGCAAAACGTGACTTACGCTTGGGAAATAAGGCAGGGCAGGTGACTGAGGTGTCAATGGGGGAGCACTTTGAGGCCAACGAGTATAATTCTATTAGCTTTAAAATAGTGATGGAAAAGGATTGAGCACATCTAAAAGTTGAAGTTCTAAATTGGAGGAAGGCTAATATTGATGGTATGAGGCATGAACTGTCAAAAGATGATCGGGGACAGATATTCGCAGGTAAAGGAACGGCTGGAAAATGGGAAGCCTTCTGAAATGAGGTAACGAGACTCCTGAGACAGGGTGTCCCTGTGAGGGTGAAATGAAAGACTGGTAGGTATAGGGACTGCTGGATGACTTCAGAAATTGAGGGTTTGGTTCAGAAAAAGAAGGAAGCATATGTCAGGCATAGATAGGATAGATCGAGTGTGCCCTTAGAAGAGTATAAAGGGAAGTGATTGATGGGTCTTTTGCTGAGATATTTGTAACACCGATAGTCACAGGTGAGGTGCCAGAAGACGGGAGGTTGGCTAACGTGGTGCCACTGTTCAATGAAGGTGGTAAGGACAAGCCAGGGAGCTATAAACCAGTGAGCCTGACATCAGTCGTGGAGAAAGTGAGGTCTGCAGATGCTGGAGATCAGAGCTGAAAATGTGTTGCTAGAAAAGCGCAGCAGGCCAGGCAGCATCCAAGGAACAGAAGATTCTACGTGTCGGGCATTCCTGAAGAAGGGCTTATGCCCGAAACGTCGAATCTCCTGTGCCTTGGATGCTGGCTGACGTGCTGCGCTTTTCCTGCTACACATTTTCAGCTGACATCAGTTGTGGGCAACTTGTTGGAGGGAATACTGAGGGGCAGCATGTACATGTATTTTGAAAGGCAAGGACTGATAGTCAACATGGCTTTGTGCGTGGGAAATCTTGTCTGACAAACTTGATTAAGTTTTTAAAAGAAGTAACAAAGCGGATTGTTGAGGGCTTCAGCAAGGCATTCGAAAAAGTTCCCTATAAGAGGCTGGTTAGCAAGGTTAGATTTCATGGAGTACAGGGAGACGGAGCGATATGAATACAGAACTGGCTCAAAGATAGAAGACAGAGGGTGGTGGTGCAAGGTTGTTTCTTTTTTAGACTGGAGGCCTGTGAACAGTGGAGTGCCACAATGACCAGTGCAGGGTCGACTGCTCTTCAACATTTATATGTATGATTTAGATGAGAGCTTAAGAGGTATAGTTAGTAAGTTTGGAGGTGTTGTGGACAGTGAAGAACGTTACCTCATATTTTAACGGGATCTTGATCAGATAGGCCAATGGACTGAGAAGTGGCAGGTGGAGTTTTATACAGATCTCGGCGAGCTGCTGCATTTTGGGAAAACACATGTTTTCAGGACTTATGTACTTCATGGTAATTTCCTAGGGTGTGTTGCTGAACAAAGAGACCTTGGAGTGAAGGTTCATACCTCCTTGAAAGTGGAGTCAAAGGTAGATAAGATAGCGAAGATGGCATTTGGTATGTTTTCCTTTATTGGTCAACAGTATTGAGTTCAGGAGATGGGAGGTCGTGTTGCAGCTGTGCAGGACATTGGTGAGGCCACTATTGGAATATTGCGTGCAATTCTGGTCTCCTTCCTATCAGAAAGACGTTGTGAAACTTCAAGGGGTTCTGAATAGATTTACATTGAGCTAAAGTGAGAGGTTGAATAGTCTAGGGCTGTTTTGCCTGAAGTGGCGGAAGCTGAGAGGTGATCTAATCGAGGTTGATAAAATCTTGAAGGGGATGGATGGAATAAATAGATAAAGTCTTTTCCATGGGATGAAGGAGTGCAGAATTGGAGGGCATGAGTTTAGGGTGAGAGGGGAAAGATATATTATTAAAAGACCTAAGCGGCAAATTCTTCACACAAAGGGTGGCACGTGTATGGACTGAGACGCCAGTGGAAGTGGTGGAGGCTGGTACAATTGCAACATTTAAAAGGCATCTGGATGGGTATATGAATTGGAAGGGTTTGGAGGGAAATGGACTGGTTCAATTGAAGGTTATTTAATTATTTTTCACTTCAGGAATCAGATCACACACTTAATTGCTGCTCAGTTTAATAACTATTGCAACCAGCTGATTATTGCTCAGTTCAATAGGAGCAGTCAACGGCTGATTCATATTCACGAATCATTGCAGTACCAATACAATGAAACAGGCTTGCTAAAGGCCTGAATTAAAATATACTGCTGGTTCACCTCAATGTCACACTAATAAAGCGTGATTCATTTATGCTATCTTAACTCTCTCCGGAGAGCTTTCAAAAGGGATCCAGGCAGTTATACAGACATTTCATAGTGTTATGAACATTGAACAAAGAAAATTACAGCACAGAAACCGCCCTCCAACCTTGCATCGATCCAGATCCTCTAACTTTTCCTGTCCCTATTTTCTAAGGTTCTGTATCCCTCTGCTCTCTGCCCATTCATGTATCTGTCTCATTACATCTTAAATGACGCGATTGTGTCTTTCTCTTCCACCTCCACAGGCAATGCTTTCCAGGCAACCACCATCCTCTGCATTAAGAATTTTCCAAGTATAGCTCCCTTCTACCTTTCCCCTCTCACCTAGAACTCATGAACCCTAATAATTGAGTCCCCCACTCTTTAAAATTAACCACTTAATTTTAAACAAAACAGAACTTTTTTACAAGATTGCTGAAGGAAACACAAACAAGGG
The DNA here is from genome assembly GCF_020745735.1 of Hemiscyllium ocellatum. NCBI lineage: Eukaryota > Metazoa > Chordata > Chondrichthyes > Orectolobiformes > Hemiscylliidae > Hemiscyllium > Hemiscyllium ocellatum. Next base: position 5,479,408 of record NC_083440.1, on the reverse strand, counting down.
AAAAAATGGTACGGAATAACTTAAACTCTCTGAAAACACAAAAAATCATCCTAACTTAATGACAGTATTCCAAATACTTGCAATAATCCACATAAACATCCATTGGCCTAACAGGGAAAATTAAACTCAGGGTTTTACAGGAGAGAAGAAAGAGACAGAGAACCAGCCCAGATGGGTTTCTGTGGGTCCAGCAGCTTCAAAACACGACTGCTCAAACCGAAATCAAACCAGAGAGAAGCTGAGCTGGGAGAACGGGCACTTCCCGTTCATGGGAAAAAAGTTTAAGTTTCAAAAACATGAAAGCTTTCTGCCCAAGGCAGTACCTGTTAGCTATGATTAAAATGGCCAGAAAACACTTCTCCCCCAGACTTTTCAGAATCGGCGTCATTTATGACCTCACTGAGAAAAAGCACCAAGGACTACATCGCCCTGAAAAAGGAGCAGCTTTACCACAATAGATATCCTTAAACTATCTTAGGGAGGATGCAGAACATTCTCAAATGGGAAAGGGAACAGCAGCAGGTCATTGTATATATTAGAACAAGTAATATTGGGCAGGGAAAGGACAAGGTTCTTAGGAGCTAATATAAGAAATTAGGCAGGAATTTAAAAAGCATGTCCTCCAGGGTAGTAATACCTGGAATACTCCCAGTGCCATGTACTAATGAGAGTAGGATTATAAGAATAGTGCAGTTAGATGTGTGGCTGTGGAGCTGGTTTAGGGAGAATAATTCACTTTTTTGGCTCTTCTGGGGTAATCGTGACCAGTATAATTGATTGATTGTTTGATTGTCAGATGTACCGAGGTGCAGTGAAAAGTTTTGTTGACGAAAATTACAAGTAGATCATAGTAACAAAGGATGTTCAAATCAACAAGACTTATACAAAGGAAAAGGTCAGCACTGAAGATGCTAGAGATCAGAGTCGAGAGTGTGGTGCTGGAAAAACTCAGCAGGTCAGGCAGCATCCGAGGAGCAACAGAATCTACATTTTGGGCATAAGCCCTTCATCAGAAATGAGACTAGCGGGTAGCTACTGAGATAAAAAATGGGAGGGGGGTTCGACTTGCGGGGAGGTTACTGAGAAAGCGACAGGGGGATGAAGATGTGGGAGAAGGTGATAGGTCGGAGGGGGCAGTGATGGTCCAGTGGGTGGTGCCGAGTTGGAGGCTTGGGACTGGGATAATGTTGAAGGGGGTGGCGGTAATGAGGAATCTGTTGAACTCCACATTTATCCCATGTAGTTGCAGAGTCCCAGGGCGGAATATGAGGCGTTCCTCCTCCAGGCGTCGGGCAGTCATACTTTGGCGGTGGAGGATGCCCAGGACCTGCATTTCCTTGACGGAGTGGGAGAGGGAGTTGAAGTTTTCAGCAACGGGGAGGTGGGGTTGGTGAGTGCAGATCTCCCAGAGATGTTGTCTGAAAAAATCCGCAAGAAGGCGTTCTGTCACCATGATGTAGGCTTAGACAAAGCCTTACAGGTTGCCTTGCGAAGGGCGCACATTGGATGAGATCAGTTTTTGCAAGGTCAGCGATATTTTAGGGAGATAATCCATTCATAAACCTAATAATGACCGGGAAGAAGCTGTCCCTGAATCACTGGCGCGTGTGATCAGGCTTATGTATTTTCTGCCTGACTGAACAGGTTGTTTGGTGATCATTACTGGGGTTAAAATGGTCTTTGATGATGTCAGTAGCCGTTCCATGGCAGCTGGCTGTGGAAATGGAATCCATGGTTGGAAGTGTAGCTTCCATGATGGTCAGGGCTGTGCACAACTTTTTACATATCTTTTTACAGACCTGGGCAAAGAAGTTGCCATAGCGGCCCCTGCTGCACTCAGAGAGTATGCTCTCAATGCTACAGGTGAAGAAGTTGTTGAGGGTCTTTACAGACATGCCAAATTTCCTGAACCACCTGAGGAAGGGTGGCGGTTGTTGTGTCTTTTTGGTCATCGCATTCACACGGAGAATCCATGACAGTTGTTGTCACATCCGGGAACCTCACGCTCTCCAACCTCTCAATGTCAGTTCCACGGATGTAGATGGGGGTATGTTCTTCTCCATTCTTTCTGAAGTCGAGAATCAATTCTTTAGTTTTGCCGACATTGAGAGAGAGGTTGTAGTCATTGCATCATGTTACCAAGCCCTCCATCTCCCTTCACTTTCAGAAGAACACGTTGCACCTGAAGTGGATGGGCTCCAATATACTGGCAGAGAAATTTGCTCGAGCTGCTCGGGAGGATTTAAAATAGCAAGAGCTTTGGTTGAGACCCAGGGAGATAGGAAGGAAACAGATCAGTTTGAGATTGGTGCATTTGGGAAAAGGAGCAAGTCAAACAGTTCGTGCAAGCAGGAACAAAGCAGAAAATGAGATTAGACTGATACATTAACTACATTTACTTCAATGCAAGAGGCTGAACAGGAAAGGCAAATTAACACAGGGCATGGTTAGGAACAAGGGATTGGGATATCAGAGCAATTACAGAGACGTAGCTCACGGATGGACAGAACTGGCTGCTTCATGTTTCAGGATATAAATGCTACAGGAAGGATAGAAAAGGAGATGAGAAAGGAGGGGAAGTGTCATTTATAATTGGGAAAAAACATTACCACTGTACGTGGAAAGGATACTCCTAGGAGTGTGTCCAGGAAAGTTATTTTGGGTGGAACTGAGAAATGAGAAAGAGATAATCACCTAATGAGGATTATATGATGGACTGCCCCAAGAGTCAGCAGGAAATTGAGACTCAAATGTATCAGGAAGTCTCAGTTATCAGTCAGACTAAGAAAAAGATAATGGTCGGGGTGTTTAACTTTCCAAATATAGACTGGGGTTGTCATTGTGTTAAGGTGTGAGGTGGAGAGAAATTTGTTTTTATGAACAAAAAAGTTTTCTGATTCAGTGTGTCGATCTCCCTACTCGAGAAGGTGCAACACTTTATTTATGTTTGAGAATTAATGCAGAGCAGGTGACCGAGGTGTCAGTGGGGGAGAACTTCTCCGCCAGTGATAATAATTCTATTAGTTTCAAAATAATCATTGAAAAGTATAGGCTGGATGTTAAAGTTAAATTTCTCAATTAGAGAAATGTCAATTTTGATAGTATTAGGTAAGAACTTTCAAAAAATGATATGGGGCGGACATTCATATGTAAAGACATGGCTGGAAAATGGGAAAACTTCAAAAAATGAGATAACGAGAGTCCAGAGACAGTATGTTCTTTTCCAGGTGAAAGGAAGGGCGAGTAGGTGTAGGGAATGCTGTATGACCAGAGAAATTGAGAAATCAGGAGCGTATGAAGAGATCATAAGATAGCGTTGGCAAATAGGGTTAAGGGTAATGCAAAAGGGAAATACAAATAAATTAAGGACCAAAGGGTAAGTAGGCAAGAATAGGGCCACTTTAATTTCAGCAGGACTGCCTTCATGTGGAACTGCAGGAGATGGCGTGCGGGTGGGTGGGGGGGGGGGGGGGGGGGGGGTGATGGTGGTGCGTAATACTTACTATTTTGCATCAGCGTTTACCTTGGAGAAGTGCATGGAAGCTAGAGAACTTGGGGACTTAAATAGCATCATCTCGAAAAATGTCCGTACTACAGAGGAGGAAGTGCTGGGCATCTTAAAACACATAAAAGTGGATATATGCCCAGGACCTGATCAGGTGAACCTGGAACAATGTGGGAAACTCAGGACGTGATTGCTGGTCCTATAACTGAGATACTTGTGTCATCGACAACCACAGGTGAGGTGCCAGAAGATAATGCTGTGCCAATATTTATGAAAGATGGTAAGGAATAGCCCAGGAACTGTACAATCGTGATCCTTACATTTGTGGTTGGGCAAGTTGTTGGAGGGGACCCTGAGGGACAGGGTGTACATGTATTTGGAAAGGCAAGGGCTGGTTAGTGATAGTCAACATGTCTTTGTGCGTGGGAAATCATGTCTCATTAATTTGAGTTTTTTGAAGAAATAGTGAAGAGGATTGATGAGGGCAGAGTATTGAAGGTGTCGATATGGACATCAGCAAGGCATTCATCAAGGTTCCTCATGCGAGACTGGTTAGCGAGGTTAGATCACATGGAATACAGGGAAAACTATCCATTTGGATACAGAACTGGCTCAAAGGTAGAAAATCGGGGGTGGTGGTAGAGGGCTGTTATCAGACTTGCTATACTGACCCCAGCGGTATACTGTGAGGATGGGTGCTCGGTTCATTGTTTTTTGTCATTTATATAAATGATTTGGATGTGAACTGAGGAAGGATAGTTAATAAGTTTGCAAATGACACCAAGTTTGACGGTGCAATATGCAGACAAAAAGGGTACTTCAAAGTACAATGAGATCATGATCAGTTGGCGGGTGGCACAGGAATGCAGGCAGAGTTTAATTTACATAATTGAGAGGTGCTACATTTTGGAAAGGCAAATCAGAGCAGGACTTATACACCTAATGGTATGGTCCTGGAGAGTGTTGCTGAACAAAGAGACCTTGGAGTACAGTTCATAGATGCTTGAGCATGGAGTCTCAGGTAGACAGAATAGTGAAAAACGTATTTGGTATTTGATTTATTTTTATATTTAAGTTTTCTTATCAAGTGCCCTCAAGTGCAAAAGTACAGGAGTACAGTGACAAATGTTTAATGTCACCAAACACAGCACCGTCTTTGGCCTAAAGGTTCTGAGGTACAAAATTTAAGAATACGTTGTAACAGAAAACCAAAGTCAACAATAAAACATTTCCATTAGTCTTAGTGTAAGTAGAAAAAATAAACGAATGAAGTTAAATGTTAATGTTATAGTCACGCAAATTTTTAAATGGAAAACTGATGGAATAAAGGTAAAAGTTCAATAATCTTTCTTAAGTGCACTTCCTATGAGTGTTCAATCTCCACTATTTTCTCCCACTCTCTGGGAAATCTCTTTCTTCCCGCTCACAATGCCACAGAAACTGGGGGATGGGTGAGGGCCTTCCTCATCGACACTTCGGGCTTGCTCTGGCCATTTTAGGCTCAGTCCCACAGCCACTTCCATGCACAGACATTCAGCTGACACTCCTCGGGACCCCGGCTTCTGCCACACTCCCAACAATGCCATCGTCACTATTGCGTCTCTGCAGAAAGTCAGAGGATCAGGAAAAAATGGCCAAAATCAGAGAGAAGATAAAAAAAACGTGGTCAACTCTGGAATGGACGGCATACAGCGTTGCTCCCACCATCTTCAATAATTTACTCATTTTCTCCTCCATATGCAGGGGAATGTATACCTTCAATAGACATTGCATTGAATATAAGGAGTTGGGAGGTCATGCTGACACTGCAGGATATTGCTTGGCCCGCATTGGAATATTGAATCTAATTTTGGTCTCCCTCCTACAAGAATTATATTGTTCTGCTGAAAAGTTTGAAGGAAAAATTTACAAGAATTTTGGCAGGACAGGAAGGTTGAGTTACAGGGAGAGACAGAATGGCTGGGCTATCTTCCCTGCAGAGTCTGAGGCTGAGGGCTGACCTTCTTGAAGTTTTTAAAATCATGAGGGGGATGTACTGGGTCAACAGCAACGGTCAATTTCTTAGAGGTCAGAAGTCCAAAATGAGAGGGCATAGGTTTAAGCTGAAAGAGAACAGCTTTAAAAGGAACCGAAGAGGTAACTTTTTCATAAAGGGAGTGGTGCGTGTATGGGTCAAATGCTGGCAAATAGACGAGATTAATTTGGGATATCTTCTGAGCATAGACGGGTTGAACCAAAGGGTCTGTTTCTGTGCCATACATCTCTATGACACTTTGATTCTGGAACAACTAGGAAGTACATGGTGCAGATTGAACAATGCACTGACAGAAGGCTTATCAAACACACGTTCAACGTTCCGACGAATGACATGCCTTGATGTTTGGCCTTTGCTGTGACTTCGAGTCAAAGAGTCAGTGAGATGTTCACTGCAGGATTCAGAGCCTCTAACCTGCTCTGTCACCATTGTAATAATATGGCTAGTCCAGTTCAGTTATAGTTAATGTTAAACCCAAGATGTTGACAGTTGAGTATTCAGCGGTGGGAACTATATTGAAAGTGAAAGGCTGATAGCTTAATTCTCTTGTAGTAGAGATGATCATAATCCATCATTTATTGACATGAGTGTTCTCTGCAGTTTTTGATCCCAGTCCTGAATATTATCCAGAATCTATTGGACCTGGACGTGGACTGCTGTATTTCTGTAATCCCATCAGCTCTTGAACATTGTACATCTGTTGATTAATAGATCAGATGGTGGAGTGAAGTACTTTAACAAAACTACTGAAGATGTTTGGACCAAGGACAGTCTACTGAGGAACTCCTGCAGAGGTGTTCTGAAGCTCAGATGACTGATAATCAACAATCACAGTATTCTTCTTTGTGCCAGTTATGACACCAACTGGTGGAGAGTTTTACTCAATTTCCATTGACACAATCATGCTCAAGCTCGTTGAAGTTACACTCAGTCAAATGCATCCTTTTCTGTTAAGCAGAGTCACACTCATAGAATCACAGAGATGTACAGCATGGAAACAGACCCCTCGATCCAACCTGTCCATGTTGAACAGCTATTCCAATCCAACCTATTCCCACCTGCCAGCACCCGGCCCATATCCCTTCAAACGCTTCCGATTCATAAACCCATCCAAATGCCTATTAAATGTTGCAATTATACCAGCCTCCACCACATCCTCTGGCAGCTCATTCAGTACACGTACCGCCCTCCACGTGAAGAAGTTGCCCCTTAGGGCTCTTTTATATCTTTCCCCTCTCACCCTAAAGCTCTGCCCTCTCGTTCA